>NC_052356.1:64435475-64468925 GCF_009727055.1 Benincasa hispida | reverse complement strand
ATGCGTCCAGCCAAGAAGTAGGATAAGTATACGGTCATCTTGTTTATGTGTGGGAGCACATGACGAGAATAGAGACTTAGGAATAGGCCTCTCGACACTTCGCAATGACAACGCATGCATCCTAGAAATAGGTTTAGTTTGTGTAGCATGATCGCATAGCTTGCGTTGGGCTAAGGTTGCCCTTGCGGTCAAACCTAGGGTTGCGATGAAGACATCTTCACATTTTATCTATTTTTCCATGCATTTACTACGCGTCAACAGTTGCCGGTGTCTCTACCTCTCATTCATAACTTCCAATGCTTTTTCTTATGTTAGGAGTAGGAGTAGTTATTAGCTTAAAGCTCCCCCAATCATTCTTTTATTCACCGCCGTAAACACATTACCGCAGTATTTAGTTACAAGTCCTGAGAATCGACCTCGATCACAGAGAAACTTTCGTTCGCGTTAATACTTGGCGTGGAGCGCAAAGAAACTTGTGACATGAATGCATGGTCATCGCATATATAGAGTGACACCATATTTTCATTCCAAACACATGACCACCGATGCATGGAATTACACATATAGCTTAGAACATGCATCATAATATTGCGTTCACTAATTTTTGTCACCAATATTACTAGCACTGCGTTGCCGGGACTTGCCAGCTAATTGTTTGTTGAGTTTTGTGTCTCTGGCAACCTTATCTTGGGAATATGTGTACCTTGTGCAACCAATTGCAAACAGTATTGAATTAGTAGGCGAATGTGCTGAAAGCCAATATTGACCCCGGCTAGAAGGGCAATCAGTCGACATATGAGCTGAAGGTATATCTAATCAAGGAAGCCAACATGCGCCCAATAATTGTCGGAAGTTCCAAATGGTCATGGCGAGCTTCTTGACCTAAGCAATTGAGAGCATCTCCTGCATGGGAGACTCCTGTGATGTACACTCAATTTCTCCAGGACTCTTCTACTCTATCTTACCTTTGCTTTGTAGTTTGTTTATTTTTTTTATTGTTTATTTTGGATATGTGGCTGCTTCCTTGGTTGGTGCGTTTGCTCCCTGTAGGTGGCGACAATAATTCTCCTTGGTGCGCAGTCACAATGGAATAATCCCTCCATCCTCAACGCATGGCTTCGATCGCGTGAATTCCAATGCATGATCGCATGCATTATTCTGCCAAAGTCCTTTCTTGTTATCCTTATACATTATCCTTTTGAAATCTCTCTTGTCCGATTGCGTTCCTTTGTGATGCATCTATGATGGTTCGTATAATTCACCGCATCCGCTTATCTAAAGCATCGCAAGGCTCACTTTACTTTTAATAGTTTTTTCAATTTTGAAAAGTCTTAAATTTATTATGTGCAAACCTTTGCTCAACATTTATTACTGCATTCCTGTTGAGTTTGTTTTTAGCTTTGCAATGAGAGCTGCAAACTCTAACTAAGTTTGGGGATAGCAGCGATCCTAGAGAAATGCGTAATTACATTGCGATCATTTAAAAAAAAAAATTTTGATTTTTTTTAGAATAACAACTCCAATGTCAACGCAATGGGAAAAATCATGTTGATAGAGTTAAGTTGTGAAAGGTCACTTACCGTAGATTGGATGTCCGCTGAACACCACATGGGGGCAAGCCAAACGAAATTATCGCCAAGATCAACACAGCTACACAACTCACTCTGTCGGGCACAAAGCCAAAATTAAGTAGAACAAGAGTTGAGTTAAATATGGATATTCAACCGAAGTTGGATCCCCGATTGACACACGTAGGGGTAAGCCAAAACGAGAGCGTAACCAGGTTTCAACGCCGCATTCGAATAAGTAATCGCAAATTTTTTGAAGTATTTTGAATGAACGCATTCTCAAAGAGCTAAACGCAAGTTGCAGTGAAATGAATAAAAAGTTTTTGAGCAAAGGCTTGCCAGATTTAAACTTAGAAAATAATCTTTTTGAAGAAGCAGCCGAGTTGAGAAGAGCGTTGTGGGCCATGGTTAGCGGTATGGGTAATATATAATGAAAGGCTGGTCATCCATGGTGGCCAACATGCGCCCAATAATTGTCGGAAGTTCCAATGGTCAGGGCGAGCTTCTTGACCTAAGCAATTGAGAGCATTCTCCTGCATGGGAGACTCCTTGTGGTGATGACACTCCAATTTCTCCAGGGACGTCTTCTACTCTATCTTTACCTTGCTTTTGTAGTTTAGTTTATTTTTTTTATTGTTATTTTGGATATGTGGCTGCTTCCTTGGTTGTGGTGCGTTTGCTCCCTGTAGGTGCGACAATAATTCTCCTTGGTGCGCAGTCACAATGGAATAATTCCCTCCATCCTTCAACGCATGGCTTCGATCGCGTGAATTCCAATGCATGATCGCATGCATTATTCTGCCAAAGGTCCTTTCTTGTTATCCCTTATACATTATCCTTTTGAAATTCTCCTTGTCCGATTGCGTTCCTTTGTGATGCATCTATGATGGTTCGTATAATTCACCGCATCCGCTTACTAAGCATCGCAAGGCTCACCTTACTTTTAATAGTTTTTTCAAATTTTGAAAGTCTTAAATTTTATTATGTGCAAACCTTTGCTCAAACATTTATTACTGCATTCCTGTTGAGTTTGTTTTTAGCTTTGCAATGAGAGCGCTGCAAACCTCTAAGTTTGGGGATAGCAGCGATCCTAGAGAATTGCGTTTATTACATTGCGATCATTTAAAAAAAAAAATTTGATTTTTTTTTAGAATAACAACTCCAATGTCAACGCAATGGGAAAATCCATGTTGATAAGAGTTAAGTTGTGAAAGGCACTTACCCGTAGTTGGATGTCCGCATGACACACATGGGGGCAAGCCAAAACGAAATTAAGTCGCCAAGATCAACACATAAGCACAACTCCTCTGTCGGGCACAAGCCAAATTAAGTAAGACAAGAGTTGAGTTAAATATGGAATTCAACCGAAGTTGGATCCCCGATTGACACACGTAGGGGTAAGCCAAAACGAAGAGCGTAACCAGGTTCAACGCCGCATTCGAATAAGTAATCGCAAATTTTTTTGAAGTATTTTGAATGAACGCATTCTCAAAAGCTAAACGCAAAGTTGCAGTGAATGAATAAAAAGTTTTTGAGCAAAGGCTTGCCAGATTTAAACTTAGAAAATATCTTTTTGAAGAAGCAGCCGAGTTGAGAAGAGCGTTGTGGCCATGGTTAGCGGTATGGGTAATTATATAATGAAAGGCTGGTCATCACAAAGGAAAGCCGGAGGGTGAGTTAAGAATTTCTTGAGTATAATGCATGCTTGAGGACAATCATGATTCTAAGTTTGGAGGTGTGATGACGGGCAGAAATGCATGTCATCTTAGGCCTTTTATTTAGAATTATGAAGCTGTTAAGCAGAATATGCGGCAATTATGTTAGGAATTCATGAGAAAATGAGTTTGCGTCGTTCAACATTAAGAATCTCAGCTAACCCACTATTATGCGTTATTATGCATTCAATTGTCTATCTTTATAGCTAATGCAGGAAGCGGATGCAGACGCGGAAGTTGGGCTATCATATAGACGACTGCATGCGGAGAAATTCTCCATCGCAAAGGCGAACGCATACGTTCAATGCATGAGGTTGTGGTAATCGACCATATGCATCCATCGCATAGGACTTGCGATCGTCAAGCGATTGCGGTCATCGTGTAGAATTTGCGGTAATCAAGCGAATGCGGTCATTGTAAGATTGCGACTACATGATGATAACCACAATAGAGGGATGAACGCAAGGTTGGTGGAATGGAAGCATCAACGCATATCTCGGGAAAATCAAAAGATGATGTTGACATTTCACCTACCACGCCGTTAGTAGGAGAGATTCAGAAAAGGACCAATGCGCTGTGAATGTCAGAATCAGAGCAGGTCCATTAATGCTGTCGGCGATCAAGCTCTATAAATAGAAGCCGATGAGCAGAATTTCATTTTATCCAAGTTTCTACCTTCGGGTGGATCCTTGTGATCCATAGCAAAGCGTTAGAAGAAAGCAATATTAAAACTATAAGTTATAAATATAATATGATAAGTTAGTTATTATATTTATTTATAATCTATTAATTGTATGATAATTAAAATTTATTTTTCTCAATAACCAACTGATGTGTGGTTAATGCGATGAAATAATGGTGTAGAATACGATAGTGGAATATGCGTTGTGCATGCAAGTTTTCTTAGCAAGATCCAAGAATAAACCCTACTAAGTTTCTTGGTAAGCCTAGGGTCGAACATAGGGACTATGAAAACAGTATGCGATGGTAATTTAGTTCTCTTTTCGGTGACAAATAAAACAATGCGTTGGTTGGTATGTTGTTTAAGGTATGAAGTCTATGCGGCAGAATTGAGAAAAGAGTCAATAACACGAAAGTACAATGAGTATGCAAGGGAACGAGTTGATAAAGGATTTAGCTAACACTTCCTAAGAATGCGTTCATGTTATGCGATCATGCTACATACATACAACAGCAAGTCATCTCTCAATGCAAATGCTATAGCTTCTAGTTTTAGAACGCATGCAATGTATGCGATGATGTCTATAGGACTTACGTCTAAGCCTCTATTCTTGTCTATGCGATGATGAGTGACACACACATACATAAGGCGATCGCATACTACCATAACCTATTTTTAGGGTGCATGCGATGCATGTTGGCAATCAGAGCTTATCTCTAAGTCTCTATCTCTTGCTTATGCAGATCTAATCTTGCTTTCTCAAGTTTAGATTCTAACCTAGCTCTCTCAAGTCTTAGGTTCTTTCTTTAGACTCTCTCTCGAGTAGCTCTGAAGGGGTGATGGACGCATCATAACACAAGATGATCGCATGCAATGAAGATCCTAGGTTAGGTTAGCTAAGTACTTCTCAACCCATTCGAAAGTTTAGTTACTTATGCGTAATGTAAAGAAAGTGAACAGATGTAGAAATGCAGGTTCCATTCTATAAATGAAATCGAAATACAAAATGACAATGTGAAATAAAGATAAGGAGCCTGGTAGCAATTTCTTGTTTCCTAAGGCTTTTACACTGTTTTTCTCTACTATGTTCAAAGAATATTCTTGCTTTCGCAAGAGTGGCCCTTTCTCTATTTTTTACATTCCCTGGTATTCTCTCGAGTTGACCAGAACGATCTTCCAGTGCCTTTTCTCCTCTCTCGCCTCCGCCTCTAAGTATAAGGAAACTATGAACAAAGGCTAACTGTCTTCTATATGACTCAGCTGGAATAAAAATTGAACCAAACTCCTTTAACGAAGGTGACCTTTAGTATTTATAGAGCTTCAGGGTGAAGAGCTTTTTCTCTCAAATGATTGCACTGATGGGATGTTATTAATTCTCTGTCTGATGCGCCTAATAATTGTCACCGAAAAGTTAAGTGTACTTGCTATAGTGTGTCGTTAATGGCTTGTCAACTTAATTCAGAATTGACCGTCATCAGCTTTCTGTCCCATCATGATTTATTAAGCTTTTATCTTGATGCACCGGGTCTATGCGGCCACCTTCTTGAGCAGATTTTCGTGAACGCAAACGATCGCATAGCTTTGTGGTCGCAATCTCTTAATTCACTTGGACGCTAATTTTCTTGGATCGCATTTTCGCCCTGCGCCAACACATTTTCCTGCACAAAATACATAAGTTAGTTGCTTTAATGCGATAGACGCATGCGATCGCAATGTTCTAAACTTAATGCTTTTGGACGCAATTTTATATATTTTTACCGTCGTAATCCTTTGTTGTTTTATATCTTTGCGTTGTAATAACATGCATTTTTGCCCGTTATCACCGACCTTAGTGGGTGGTTACACGGTTTTATTGCAATTGTGGGATAAAATGAAATTTGATTTAAAAAATCTCACATGGCTTACATTATTAACTATCGAGTGACTACATGATAGCATCGAGTTTACTAGACGGTAGCTTGAGAGCCTACACGATCGAGTATCCAGTCTATGCAATAGACTTCCATCTTTTACATGATAGTTCATCGTTTACTCGATCATCACTTCCTCCACACTAATCCTTCCCTCAAACCAAAATAAGTCAGCGCCCACAACTCATGGATTCTCACACCGAAAATACCTAGGCAATCTTGTGGTTGTGTCCAAATCTGTTTGAAGATCGAGTTGTTATTCGTTGCTGTTCGAAGGAGTTCGAGTGGCTCGTTGCATTCGATTTTGATAGAGGGATACATTTGAAGATAGGTTCTTCAAAGGTATTGTTTTCTCGATCCTTTGTTTTTTATTCAAAACATGCTGTAATTTATGATTAGCATAATCTGTTTAGTATAGCTGTAAATATATGAGTTCTTTCTCAATGGAGTTTGGACGATCTGCTTCTGCTTGTAGGTCCTCTTTAATTAGAGTTCCTTCAATTGGTATCAGAGTGATTTTGAAATAATGTCAATTTGAAATGTTCAAATTGAATTTAGGGTTTCAATTTGAAATGTTCAAATTATAAGTTAGGGTTTGAATTTGAATTGCTAAATGAAATTGGAGAGTTTATAATATTTAAATATTAACTACATATGAATAGGATTCATGTTTAAAATTAGGTGTTTAATTAATTGAAATCAAGTTAAGTTCAATTTCAGAAATGAAATTTTATATTAGATTAAGTTTTGACTTTAATCAATGAAATTGGAAATTAAAATGAGAGATAATGGTAACATTTAGGGTTTTGGATGATTTGGTGGATTCATGTCCATCCGAACCACCTAGTGCCTAGCCCACTTCCAAGCACAAGAGAAGACGTGCTTATTTTCTTCTGTTGCCTGATTATACTACGAGTCAAGGGAATGGATCTCCCACCACATCCACAATTTCAAGGCTCATTTACACTTCTTTATATTCATACTCACTTCCCATTGTCAAAACTTCCAATGTGGGACAAGTTACTCCAAATCTATTTTACTTTTGCTATGGGCCTTGGGCCACTAGTCATTCCCAGCAAAAGATAGATGCAACCAAGGATTTACCCAAAGTATTTTTATTTGCTATATATTAATTTTGTTCGCTAAAACATGCATTTAGTGCTACTTTAATATTTTATATATTTATATATGTAGGATTAGTATGACAACCTTAGAGGGCCCAATTAAACAAATTAATATACTTCTTGAAAAAATAAGTAATTTAAATAATAATTTCATACATATATATTCATTTTAAATGACCAATAAAGTGACATTAACAAATTCAAACATCCAATTTAATTTTCATAATAGGGTTGGCAATATAAATATGCAAAGATTAATTCAACCAACCTGAATAGACAAAAGTAAGCAATTGACTTCAAGAATAAATTATAGCAATTAATTTCATGCAAATATAAAATAACAATATATTAATTGCAAAATTAAATAGGAGAGGGATAGAGAAATTGATACCGTGATTTTATAGTGATTCGGTACAACTAGCCTACATCTACTTCTCAAGGTCCTCTTGAGTATTTCACTCAAATTTAACTATTTTCACGGCTTAGAGTCGGACTGTACAACGTTCTGTTTTCAGGTGCAAGAACAAACTTGATCCTTTCCACGATTGAGAATAAAACCATTATAACGACTCTTTTTTGAGATAAAAAAAACCTTTACAAAGATATGGAGATGAAAAACATGATGAAAAAAATCTCTCAAAGAGTGGCTGAACAAATCTAAGCTTAAAGACTTTGTAAGAACAATTCTTACAAGTATGAAAAATACAAAAATTAAAGCTAAAAAATCGCCCAAAAAAATTGGAATAAGCTCAAAGACTTTGTAAGAACAAATTTTCCAATTTTTTCAAGCTTCAAATAAGGTTAGAAAGATTAAACTAGCCATTGGCTGCCACATGTCAGCTTCTGATTGACTGGATTTAAAAAAAAACAATATACAAAATTTGAATGTTTGACCCCTTTATTTTTAAAAATAAAATTTTCATGTGTCATCGCCTTGTTGGTCTGATTAAAATAATAATAAATTAAAAATATTTGATTGTTTTTTACTCTTTTTTTTTGTTACTATTAAAATTTATTTTATTATTTACTAAATAACCTTGTCACGTATCGCAATCCTATAAGACCACATGTCGCCACGTTGTCATCCATGTCATTTGCCATGACATCAATTTGTGATAGTTGGAAATACAATGTCATCTGCCACGTTAGGGAGTTGATCGTTGACTACCTACGTGCAATGTGAAACATTATCCGTTTGACCTTTGACTTCTCCACGACCACTGCTACGTTATCGATGCATCAAGATTTTCCTTTGGATTTGTTTTGGCCATAACTTCTTCACATAAACTCCGATTTGAGTGATTCAAATAGTGTTGGGATCGTTGTTTCAAGATCTACGCAATGTGTTGGGGTTGATACCCTAAATCTTGTAGGGTTCTATAGTTTATAATTGTAACGTACATACATCTTATTTATTTAATAAAATATATGATGTTTTATTTTAATTTTAGTTGCATTAACTATAAACCAATAAACTAAGATTCAAGGTTATCTTGTAACTTAAACATGTAAGTAGAGACATACGGGTGGATCATGTTTAAGTGATAACTTAACTGGTCTGAGTAGATGGATAAGGCTATATACCTTATCCTAGTGACACAACGAGTATGACCTGCTTTATAGATGTTACGAGCATTTTAAAGTGCTATAAATGATCTGATCCTAATCATGTATGTGGAGACATGTGAGCAGGGATATTCTATATGAAGGAATTTGTATAAGACCAGACCACGAAATGTTTAATCTCATTATATAACACCATTCATAATAGAGATTTACATTTCACTAGGATATCCATAGGTAACATGATCTGAATCCTGAGTGAGTTGTGAACTCTTGCCTATGAAGGTAGTCCTTTGATTTGTATGGGTGAGAGTAACCAGATCGCCGACTCAATAAGCCCACCATTTTGGGGATTTATCTAATTAGGGAGCTGAGAACATAGCAACATAAGAAGNCAACATAAGAAGAAATTCATTCCTTTCCCAACGTCAGGGTAAGTAGATAAATTGCTCCCTTAAGGGCTGATTTCGGAATTTGAACAATGTGGCCCCATACCCTCTTCTGGCCTGAGAGGGGTTTGGTCATAGTTGGACTATGATTTATTGTTCATTAGAGGGATCAGTGGTACTTAAGGACTTAAATGTAACTATAGGGGCAAAACGGTAATTTTGGCCCAGCTGTACTTACGAGCATTTTGTGAAGGATCATCGTACTGTTGATTGGTTATATCCAATGGACACAGAAATATATCTGTAATGTGAAGAGTGTAGTTGTCGGTCTTTAGTGGAGTGACCTACAGTTAACAGATGGTGACTAATTAATTAAAGGAGTTTAATTAATTGTTTAATTAATTGTTCATGTACCGTTGGAGCTTCAAGCTATAGTTCCATGAGGTCCCTTTGGTAGCTCAATGAAAATTAATGAGAATAAGTTTTTGGATTAATTTGAATTGTTCAAATTAATTGAGGGAATTAATTATAACCCTTTTATTCTTCTTATTATTATTATTATTATTTTGTTTTGTTTATGAGCATGGTGTAAATTCTGTTTTAAATGCATAATTTTTATTTATCCACTGTGAAATCTAAGTTCTGTGAAAATTGGGACAATTCACTTTTGCTCAAGGACCTTTAACTGAATTCTTGCAATTGGTACTAGAGCTAGGTTTTGGTCCTAATTTTTCTTCTTTACAGTAATGGTGGGATTTAGCATTCTTAGTTCATATGATGAATTTTGTGTTGAATTTTGTTTGCTTTCATGGATGTTTCAGGATTGGGCAGTATAAATTTATTTCTTTATTTACAAAATTGTTTTGTAATGACCCATGTTTTTGGGGCAATTCGCGACCGAGTCTGTAATATTTGTTGTTGAGTCGTTCGTGAAGTTCCCAGTCGAATTCTATAGAAAACGAGGCAAAATTCGGTGTTGTTTCGAAGGAGTTCGAAGCAGTACAATGGGCGTCTGTACTGTAGCGTCACAATGCTATGCCCTAGCGTTGCGACGCTGAGATGTGGCGCACGAAGAAATTCTCCATAGCATCGCGACACTAGGGCACGACGTCGCGACACTCCAAGACGGAGAGGACGTGCAGTCCAACTTCGATTCGAGCGCAGTTCGTGGTCTGTTGGTCCGGTTCGATTCATGGGTTCTCCGATTCGAGGTTTTTGGGTTCATCGGACTGGTTCGTGGTTTGGTTCGAGCAGTTCAAGGTCTGGTTCACTTGTTTTGAACCGGATGGATTTTTTTTGTAATAGTTAGATTTAAATTTATTTTAGGTGTCTAATCTCGATCCGTTTATTGCTTTTAAATTATGCATGTGATGTATGATTTATTTATTTTTATTATATGCCATAATGTATGCCATTAGTATAAAATCCCACTATAGGTTATGCATTTAATTTCATGCATCATGTTATATTATAAATGTTATAATATATCTAGTTGCATGATTTATTTTATAGCATGCTCATGCATCATATAGTATAAATATTATAATATATGCATGCATGCATTAATAACATATCAATGCATCATTTATATTATAAATGTTATAATATATGGTTGAATGTATCTATTACTGATGTTATAGTTTATTTCATTACCTTATTATATAATTGTTATATATGTTGGTAACGAAATAAATTTGCATGAAGCACGACACTATCTTAGGTAACTTATAAATGTTATAATTTACTAAATAGGTCAATTACATGCAATGTATGATTTTAATTTATTTTATTTGTTTATAATTGTTATAACTTATTGAAATTAGAAATTAAAACCAATAAATCAGAATTACGTGCAAACCGTAGGTTAAAATCATTTTTTAAAATTGTTTTCAAATATGATTCATATAGACCTAATATCACTTTTCTAATGAGATTACATTTTTAAGTTTAAGCTTTTAAATGGTTTAATAGGATTAAATTGATTCTTAACTAAAAGATTAACATTGCAACAAATGTATCTATAAGGGACCTTTTGTCTAAGGCTAGTTCTATCTAGGCTGAGGTATTTAAGTTGACGGAAACGTAACACCGTTACCTGGGAACTTACCTGGAAATGTGAATTAGATAGATCATCGTACTGTGTACATTAGATTATGTTGCTAAAATTGATTGGTTTTTCTAAGTGACTTAATGCAAATAGACTAAGATAAATAATTTGTATGGTTTCGGCAAACTTATTCATAATGACTTTTGCAACACTTAATTTACTAGCTGCTAATAAATTAACAGGCGAAAATTACACGTCTTGGAAAAATACGATTAACACAATCCTAATCATTAATGTCCTTCATTTTATTCTAATGGAGGACTGTCCCCCCATTCTAGCTTCAAATGCTGCTCTAAATGTTCGAGAAGCATATGAGCGATGGGCATGGGCAAACGAGAAGGTCCGAGCTTATATCTAGACAAGTCTTTCTAAAGTCTTGGCCAAGAAGCATGAGCCCATACTCACGACCCATAAGATCATGGAGTTCTTGAGGAGAATGCTTGGACAACCGTCCACGCAGCTCAGGCACGACACTCTCAAACATATCTTCAATGCCCGTATGCAAGAAGAGACATCTGTTCGAGAACATATTCCTATCATGATGGTCCACTTCAACATGGCAGAGATGAATGGGTCCATCATCGATGAAGCTAGTCAGGTTTGCTTCATTCTGGAATCTTTACCTGAAAGTTTCCTACAGTTCCGTAGCAATGCTGTTATGAATAGGATTGACTACAAGCTAACCACCTTGGTCAACGAGCTACAGACCTTCCAATCCCTTATGAAAACCAAGGAATAGAAGGGTGAGACAAATGTTGCTTCATCCTTTAAGAAGTTCTTCAGAGGTTCAACCTCTAGGACAAAGTCTATGCCTTCTTCTTCTGGCACCAAAAAGTGGAAGAAGAAGAAAGGTGGAAAGGGGAACGCTAACCCACCAGCTGCTGCCTAGAAGGGCAAGAAGGCCAAGGTTGCAAAGGGAATCTGTTTCCATTGCAACCAGAAGAGACATTGGAAGAGGTGTTGGGGTTGATGCCCTAAATCTCGTAGGGTCTGTAGTTTGTAAACACCTATATGAACAAACATTTTGTGATGTAATAATATGAGATATTTTATTCACTACTGTCTATGAAATATAAGATATTTTAGTTGCATTAACCACAAACCAACAAACAAAGATCCCTGGTTATCGTTGTAACTTAAGCATGTATGTGATGACATACAAGTGGGTCGTGCTTTAAATGATAAACTAAATGGTCTGTAGTATATGGATAAAGGATGGGAACCTTATACTGATGACGCTGCGAGTGTGGCCTGCTTTGTAGATGTTACAAGTTTTGTAAAGTGCTACAAATGGTCTGATCCTGACCATTCATGTATTAGACATGAGAGCGGGGATGCTCTATACAAAAGAGTTTGTATAAGACCGGACCACGAAATGTTTAGTCTCGTTATATAACGCCGTTCATGAAAGAGAGTTTCATTTCACTAGGATGATTAAAGGTAACATGTAAAGGAACTCTTATACAAGAGTACCTCTAAGCGGAAGCGGATCTTTCCAAAACATTGTGACAGAATTTCCACATTTACATTCACATACAGATATGCATTAAACTACTAAATTACCGGCATGCTTTCAGATAAATAAACAAGAGAACAAGAGAACTTACCAGTTGAAGATTTTCTTCTCGGCAAATCTCACTTTCTCCACTAACGGCCTCCTTGCGCTCTCGCTAGAACAACAGTCTATCGTTCAGCAACACCCCAGTCGTCTACCACGAACAACCTCACACGAATAGTAGGAAGAATGGGGACGACACCACCACATGGAGCTCTTAGTGTTATCGGAGTGAGAATTCAAAGAGTGGGCTCTGTTCGGATTTGGTAGAGAGGAGGAGGAAAACAGATCATATACAACGATCAAGCAAGTGGGAGAAGGCAACGACTATCATATAGTTAAGATGCTTGATAGTTTAGACAAGGTACATGATCATGTAGAAAAAGCTAGGTGATCATCTATACGATTGTTTAGTAAAGCTCGGGCGCTAAGCGATCGTTTAGGAAAAGGTGGTGATCGTTTAGAAGAAGCGCACGTGGCTGTAAGCGATCATCTAGTAAACTTGCGCTATCGTATAGGCTCTGATTTACTAAGTGATTGAATGCAAAACACTCCGTGAGCTATTAACTGTATCTTTTGCAAAAAAAAAAAAAACAATTTTTATTTTATTCTTCAGTTACAAAAACCGAATTGAACATCCCACTAATGTATGGTTACGGAGAAACCGTCGGGCAATTATCCCATAACTGTCCAATACTGATTCTCAATTGTATCCAAGCTACAAGGGGACCTTATAGACCTATGGCTCGAAGATTCAATGGTACGTGAATAGCTGATTAAACTCTTTAGCCACGAGATCCACCATTCGTAAACAGCCAGGCATTCTACTAAAGACCGACAGCTGAACTCTTCTTACCACATATATATTTCTGTGTCCATCGGATATAACCAATCACGAGTATGATAACCCTTTACAGATGCTCATAAGTACAGTTGGGCCAATTTATCATTTTGCCCCTGTAGTTACATCTTACTTCTTAAGTACCACTGATCCCTCTAATGAACAATACAACATAGCCCAACTATGTGTGGACACTCTAGAGCCATGGAAAGATGTGTAGCACCACATCGTCAAGCCCCGGGATCAGCCTTTAAGGGAACAATCTATCTACTTACCTCTACTTCGGGGAAGGAGTGAATTCCATCTTATGTAGCTGAGTTCCCAGCTCCCAAATCAGACAAATCTCCAAAGTGGTAGGTTTGAGTCGGCAAACTGGCCACTCGCACCCATGCAAATCAAAGGACCGCCCTCAACGGTGGGAGTTCCCAACTCACTCAGGATTGAGGTCATGTTACCTATGGTCATCCTAGTGAAGTGAAGTCTCTGTCATGAACGGCGTTATATAACGAGATGTTAACACTTTGTGGTCAGGCCTTATACAAACTTTTTGTATAGGATAACCCCGCTCGCATGTCCCCACATGAATGATCAGGATCAGACCATCTGTAGCAAGTCATAACACTTGTATCTATTGTACAAATCGGGCCGCATCCGTAGCATTACCAGGATAAGGTTTACCTCCTATATCCATATACTACATACCATTTTGGTTACCACCTAATACATGATCCACTTGTATGTCACCACATACATGCTTAAGTTATATAATGACAACCACAGATTTTAGTTTATTAGTTTGTGGTAAAGCAAATAAAACATCGAATGTGCAAAGTTAATAAGTGAAGTAAATATCATATATTATACATCACAAGCGTTCGTACAAACTGTGTTTACAAACTACAGGACACGAGATTTTAGGGCATCATCCCCAACAATCTCCCACTTGTCTAAAGTGAGTGGGGTGTACAAAAACTAGTACCAAATAATAAACTAGGGCACTAAGGCCCAATACAAGAAATTCTCCTACTTGCCCTAGTCCAACTGCGGATGGTCCCGTAGAACCATACTCTGAAGGTGACCTTCAAACACTGTAGCCGTGAGAGCCTTCGTAAACATGTCAGCAACGTTGTGCTTCGAAGCGATCTTCGTGACGACCACGACCCCTTGATGCACTATCTCGCGGATCATGTGATACTTCCGCTCTATATGTTTGCCATGCCTGTGAGTCTTGGGCTCCTTGAAGTTCGCCACAACACCATTATTGTCACAATAGAGAGTGATGGGCCTAGACATATCTGGAACAACTTTCAGCTCTGTCAGGAACATTCTGAGCAGATGGCCTCCTCAGCCGCTTCACGCCGCTACGTACTCGGCCTCCATCTGGAGTCGGTGATGCACCTGTTCGTTGCTATCATGATTCGAGCAGAGAGTGTATTGTATAAAATAAGTTGGAAAAATAAGTGCCAAGTATAAATGGTGCATTGATGTTGTGATGTGTTTAAGTAGTTGTAACATGTTGATGCGTTAGAGATATGCAATCAGAACGCACGACACTCCTATTAATGACGTTCAAGTTTTCCTAAACCAGACCCAAGTATAAATCTAATTTAGGTTCCTGGCAAGTCCAGGGTCGAACTCAGGGATTCAGTTAGCCAAACGCAGACCTTGCGTTGTATCTATAGTAGGGGTTTTCCTAAATGAATGAGAGAAATGTGTTATTTACACTAAAGTGTTGTGCCTGTGCAAGAAGATACAAAAGAGTTGAGTGGTGGGTGATGGATTATGCGAAAATCGAGTTTAATGTAAGTGGATGCATCGATCTAAGATGAGTGTACACAAACCAGAATGTGATATGGATGAGATGGGATGATTTGGTTATCTTTTGTTCATGCGTTAGACTTTATTCAATACTTCTAAGTGCGAACAACATACAAAACCTACCTTTAGGATGCATGCGTCTAACACAGAATGCAATAAACACCAGTAAGTCTATCTCTAGCTGTACTAGGCGTTCTACTTGATGTGGCTTAGTTATTCTCTCGAACAATCTAAGTAAAAGATGCTTTTACCAATTGATCAAGTTGGCTTAAGCGTTGAAATGAAATTTTGCATAAAGTATAAATGCATTCAATATGAACAAGAAATAAACAATGGCAAAAATGTGATTGATCAAATATATGAGTTTTATAAAGAAGCAAATTGTCTTTACAAAAGCAATATTCAATCAAGTGAAATGAAAGCGATATATGAGATGAAGGAAACTGAGTCAAGCCGCAGAGTACAATCTCTTGTATCTCTTTGGCTCAATTCTGTCGTGTACAATAACTTGTATAGGAAGAGGACGAAGTGTCTTTCTCAAGCTTGGCTTCCTCCGCTCCCTGACCGGCGGCGATGGTGGTGGTTCTCAACCCTTTTAATCGTCTTGGAACCATAGCACAACTTAAACTATGACTACACTAATTACAGAGAGTAAGGATTTTTGATAATTTTTTAACTGAATAATTTTGTAACTACGAACTCTAGAGGGACTTCATCTATTTATAGACATTGGTCATGTCCACTTGGTGAATGGGCAGCATTAAAGTCCATATCCTAGTTAGCATTAAAGTCCATGCCCTGGTCAGCCGCCTGACTCTCGGAAGCTTTTCAGATGCCGCCTGCTGCTTGAAAGCTTTTCAGACGCCGCCTGCTACAGATGCCCATACTTGCAAGTGGTGATGTGACACAATCAGCCTAGATCAATGAATCTTCTCTAAGTTGAACTCCCTCCGACGCATGGCCCATGCGTTAGAGCTTTCCCTGCGACACTTCTCTAATGCGTTAGCATTAATCCTCGTGTTGAAATCCTACAGTACAATGCGTTAGTGCCACGATATTTAGTAATAAAACTTCTTTTGCTTGAGTTTGCTAATGTTTGAATAATTCCATGCGTTTCTACTAAAAAATGAGGAGAATTTATCATTAAAACCTTAGTTGTTCCAACTTAAGAGCAAAAATAACTTGTATTTCTACAAGTTATCATCACCCCCAAATTTGAACAATGCTTGTCCTCAAGCATTCCAAAATAATTCTTTGTTATCTCCTTTGTCTTAGGTGTGCAGAGTTCGCCTCTCATCATATTTAGTCATAAGTTGGAGACAAGAGTTTGGAAAATGAAACTCAGATTGACTCTTTCTAAAAAGGACTAGTATTTAGTTTCAGATGCGGCAACCTTTTATCAACAACTCCTTTCATTTCTCAAAACATTTTCGTTTTTTCTAAACCAGCAATGCGTTAGATGCTTTTTTTTTTTTTTTTTTTTTTTTTTTTTAAAAAAAAAATGCCAGATAAAAAGGAAAAAAAATTATGAATTCACTTAATTACCCATGCGTTGTTCCAGGTATCCCACTTTCGTTCTGGCTTGCCCCCATGGGTGTCATGCGAGCATCCAACTACGGGTGAGAACCCTTCACAACTAACTCATATCTAATATTCATGCGTTTCAAGACATATTTTCTTCAGACTAGATAGAGGAGTTCTATGGGACGCGTTGGTCTAGGAGACTTAACTTCGTTTTGGCTTGCCCCTATGGGTGTCATGCGAGCATCCAACTACGGCTACGTTCCTTTTCCAACTTAACTCATGCCATTTTAAAGTTTTTCTTTTGAAGTAATGACAAAGGAGTTGTGTTTAACATTTTTCTTATTTTGTTCCCTTTTCCTTATGATGTACTCGTTGATGCGTCTTAACTCGGATTTCCCTCATCCCCAAATTTGGAGATGAGCTATACTCATCCCAAATTTGGAGACGAGCTAAATCCTCATTACTAAAAGCAAAATTTCAAAAAGGCTTTGAGAGTTCGAAAGGAGTTTAAGACTTGAAGCTTGCACGCGTTAGAAAGTAAACTTAAGTCTTTTTAGAGAAGTTCAGGCCTTGTTGATTTTCCTAAAGCCTACTCTATACTTATAGATTTCATATAATTGATATCATTAAGGTCAGGCAACACACAAGACTTAGAAAATATCTAAAGAACAAAAATAAAGTATGCTAAGGTTAAACGCAAGGAAAAAAATGTTAGGAATTTCTCATTCATTTTCATAGATTCACATGAAGTAAACAAACAAGTCAAGCAAATACAAAAGAATATCAATTAAATCAAAATACAAAAATAACCCAACACCCTAAAACTCTATTGTGCTGACGCGCCATCTCCGCGTTCTTCTCCAGGATCTTCATCCATAAAGCGCAGAGGGTTTCTAGGATGGGCAGGTAGTGGAGGCAGAGCAAACATTCCAACCAAGACCTGATTGATGTATTGCGTTGTATAAACGAATTGGTCTTGCATCCGTCTTTTTTGCTACCTTAGATAATCCCTTAGAACCCAATTCTGTTGCTAGAGACCTTCGATGGACGCGACCAGTGGTCTGAGCTGATCACTGATAAAAGTTTTCAACTCTTCTAAATCAGCACTGCGTCAAGGTGGGGTTGGTTCTTCATTTCTTCCAACTGGGTCTTCAAAATTTGTTGCGTTGCTCGATCCTAACCCAGTTGGTTCAAAGATTATTGGAGGAGGCACGAAATTGGAAATTGAACTTGGTGGGGGCGAAGGAAGGGAACAAGGGATGTCTTGATCCATATGAGTTGGTTCTTGGTGCATTTGATCAGGACTCCCTTCTGGCGAGGCCAATGGCGAGTCATGGATAGTAAGGTTGAGGCTTGGGTGCGCTTCTTCTTCCGTAAGTTCAAGCTCTGTTTCATACTCTTCATGCTCTGAAGCTTCATCACTGTGTTCAACAATCTGGATGCATCTTCTTTTAGGGGCGCGTTTGGATGATCGAGGTTTGGCTGCCACTTCTTTGGCAGGTAAGGCAGGTTGATGCGGTGAACCGTGAAGTAGACGCCTTACTTACTTGATATCTATCAAACCATCAATCTCTTCATGATCATTCCCCAGAGGGATGCCCCTGCGTTCACACAATGCACAGATCAGCCATGGGAAGTATAGTTGTCCTTGCGGTTGGGTCTTGATGGCCTTGATCTGATCCCTTATTATTCTTCCAACGTCTAAAGGGGTGCATTGCATGATGCAATAGGTAGCCAGAACGCGTTCCTTTGACAGTGTTTCATCATGCGTTATAGGCATGATGCTCCTTTTGATCTGGTAGTACCATAGGTTCGTGTCTGGAGTTAAGTTCCTGGAGGCTAGCATTTTTGCTCCGTTTCTAGATGTTTGCCACTTGCTTCCAGGTTTGGCCACCGTCCTTAATGCATTTTCCAATTGACTTGCGTTGGCTTCTCCAAGATGCGATTACCTTCCGCGTCTGGATTACTATCAATGTTGAACACTTCGTCGATCTTGTCGGCTGAGAAGCGCATTAATATACCATCAACAAAGGCTGTGTTCTTCTCCATGTCAAACTCGCTGTTGTAGAACATGCAGACGAGGTTAGGCCAAATACGTGTGTGCCCAACGCAGAATTGACTCCACCCCAATGCGTTTATTGTTTCTGTTACGTATATAGGCAATGGGTGGCGCTTGGGAAAGAAGCCCTTTTTTACAAGTATATCACTGAATTGATGCTTTCTTCCCGAGGTCTTCTTAGGTAACGCGTCAGTTAACTTGCATTTTCTTACCGCGTGCTCTTTGGCTTCCCTTGCCAGTTCTTTCAATTCATTCTCCAATTCCCTTTGGAGAGTCGTCTTCCTTCGCCCTTGCCTTGCGGGCTGGTAGTCTTCCAAGTCTTTCTCTAGTGCGTTGTGCCTTGAGCAACTCCCATGCGTTGCATCCTCAGATCGGATACTGAGTGCTCATCTTCTTCCTTCAATATTAATTTCCTTTTCCTTGTCACTCTCCTTGATTTTAAAGGCCCTTCATTCGCGTCGGTTTGGCGTGATTGAGACACGTTTGGTCCAATTCTCCCATCTTCTTCTCTATCTTTTTCTTCTAATTCTGCCTCTAGCATCATAGCATATTGCTCTGGTTCGTCCAACTCAAGTGATGCGTTAGGTGGGTCGGAACGCATCACTTGATTTTCCTCTTGGCCTTGATTGAGGCTCGCCAAAATGGCTCCAAATACTTCTTGCTCGTCCAGTAGAGCCAATTCTGCCAACTCTTCAGGGTTACACTCTGACGCAAGACTGTCAGAGGGGGGGTATTGGTGGAGTAAATGGAGGGGTGTCCACTGGAGTATGAGGCGTCCCAGGGGAGGATATGACGATGGGCGAATGCGGTGGTTGGCTAGATGCATCTGAGTCGACTGGGTAGATGGTTGTTAAGGGTTGGATTGAAAGTAGAGGCGGTGGACGCACGGCTGGAGATGGGCGATATGAAGGTAGGTTGGAAGTGGGTCATGCGTTGCACCCACTGGGGATATGTTAGGAATGAATGGTGGTGGGGCAGGCTTGGTGTAAGGCTTAGTGGCAGCCGTGGATGACAGTCGCTGCCTCGGTTTCGAAGGTGTTTTGGGCTTTAGCTTATGGGTAGTTTTGGGTTTTGGTTGAGGGGTCTTGGCCGGAAGAGTAGTGATGGCTTTGGAGGTTTTGGAAGGGGGTTTTGTGGGTGTTGTGGTGGGCCTCGACGGCCTTTGGGAGGAGGAGGAGGTTGCTCCACTGTGTGTAGGTTTGGATTGGACAAAGGGTTTGGAGGTTTTTTTTAGGGCTCGAGGGAGGCAAAAGCGAAATAGACGAGGAAGAGTAAGAACTTACCGGCGAGTCATTCCCAAAGCTCATGGTCTGGTTCTGACTATCTGAAGCAGATGACATTGTGGCTGGAGATAAGCCTGAGCAGATCGGAGGTGAGGGAAATGGAGAGGCTAGGGCTTTTTTCTTTTTCGTTTCAGAGAGCTCGAGATTGAAATGAGGAAGAAGGAAATAAACCGTTTGATCGTTTTATAGGCTGAGAGAGGGTTAGTGGGCTGACGTCAGGCGTAATAAATGTGAAGCTGAAGGGATGTCTTAGGTTTCTAAGCACTTGGGTGCTTTTGTATTCTCGAGACGCATCCTTTCAACTGAGCCATGCGTTAGACTTGAGTTTAATGCGTCAGTTATTCCCAACTCGATTATACACAACTTTTTTTTAAAAAGGAAAACAAGTAAGAATTTCTAATTTATGAATGAGAATTTCTAATTTATGAATGCAGAAACAAAGAACAATCAATCTTGAAAACATAGGCAGACAAACAAACCAAAAAACTCAAACGCATTTTAAAAAAAAGAATGCAAAAAGACACGTAAAGAGGAAGCATCCCTGGAATATATGGCGATGAAAACGCAGGGATGCTTCGACGTGGGCCTCAGCTGGCTTTGCGTAGTGCGAGAGATGACTTTTGACGTTTCAGTCCATCTTCAAAGTATGGCTTTACTCTTTGGCCATTTACTTTAAATGCGTTGGTGCCATCCTCTCGTGTTAATTCCACTGCTCCATAAGGAAAGATTGTCTTAATGATAAAGGGCCCTGACCACCAGGATTTTTACTTCCCTGGAAACAAACGCAGACGTGAATTAAACAATAGAACTTTTTGGCCAACAACAAGTTCTTTCTTACTGATGCGTTGGTCATGCCAACGCTTTGTCTTCTCTTTGTATAGCTTGTTGTTCTCGTATGCGTTCAATCGCCACTCCTTGAGCTCATTGAGCTAAAGTTTATGTTGAGCGCCCGCGGCGTCCAAGTTCATGTTTAGCCTCTTAACTGCCCAAAACACCTTGTGCTCTAACTCTAAAGGTAAGTGACAAGCTTTTCCAAATACAAGAGAGTATGAAGACATACCTAGAGGGGTTTTGTAAGCAGTCCTGTAGGCCTAGAGAGCTTCATCCAGCCTCTGTGCCCAGTTCTTCCGTATTGCATTGACGACTTTCTCCAGGATAGATTTGATTTCTCGATTGGATACTTCCGTTTGTCCGTTTGTTTGTGGGTGGTAGGCAGTAGCGATCTTGTGCCTAACATTATATTTTGCAAGTAATTTAGAAATGATGCGATTAATGAAGTGCGTACCTTCATCGCTTATCAGGGCTTTTGGCGTTCCAAATCGCGTGAAATTTTTCCTGGTAAGAAACTTGGAAACAGTGGACGCATCATTCCTAGCATAGGCTACTGCTTCAACCCATTTTAACACATAGTCTACCGCAAGTAGGATATACTGTTGGCCGTAGGACAAAGGAAAAGGTCCCATAAAATCAATACCCCAAACATCAAACAACTCAACTTCGAGAATATTATTCAAGGGCATGGCGTCCCTTGAAGAAATATTCCCGGTGCGTTGGCAGGGGTCACAATTACGAACAAACTTCCTCGCGTCTTTGAAGAGGGTGGGCCAGAAGTATCCCCTTTGAAGGATCCTCGCAGCGGTCCTCTACCCACTGAAATGACCTCTGTAAGGAGAGCCATGACACTTAACTAAGATGCGTTGTGTCCCCTCCTCCGAAACGCATCAATGCATTATGGAGTCAGGGCCTTGCTTATAGAGAAACAGTTCATCCCAAAAGTAAAATTTTCTGTCATGCACTAACCGTTTCTTTTGCTGAGAGTTGAAGTTCCCAGGGAATTGCTTGGTGGTTAAATAATTGACTATGTCCGCATACCAAGGTTCCCTGCCTTTAACTCTGAACAGGCTTTCATCAGGAAATGCGTCCTTGATTTCACTTTCTTGATCTTGCATTTCTTGATTTTCTAGCCTGGATAGGTGGTCAGCCACTTGATTCTCCGTTCTCTTTCTGTCCTGAATATCTATATAAAATTCCTGTAGCAACAGCACCCATCTTATCAATATTGGCTTCGTGTCCTTTTTGCTCATCAGGAACTTTATGGTTGAGTGATCGGTATATATGGTGGCTGACGCACCAACTAAGTAAGATCGAAACTTTTCAATGCCAAACACTACAGCCAACATTTCTTTTTCAGTGGTGGTATAGTGTTCCTGAGAGTCATTTAGTGTTTTGGACGCGTAAGAGATGGGATATATCAAATTACCATTCTTCTGTCCTAACATTGTTCCTACTGCCACATCACTCGCTCGCACATGAGAATAAAACACTACGTCCAGTCTGGTGCTATTAGTACCGGAGCTATCGTCAATGCTTACTTCAAGGTCTCAAACACGTCAGTGCAGTCTTCATTAAAATCATAGGGTCGGTTCGCCTCTAGTAATGCACTCAGAGGTCGCACAATTTGAGAGAATCCTCTGGTGAACCTTCTATAGAAGCCAACATGCCCTAGAAAACTTCGTAAAGTTTTAACTTTGTTGGTGGTGGAAGTTTTGCTATGACATCTATCTTTGCTTCATCTACTTCCAACCCAGCCTTGGATACTTTGTGGCCTAAAACAATTCCTTCAGTCACCATAAAGTGACATTTTTCCCAATTCAGTACTGGGTTTGTTTCCTCGCATCGAGCGAGGACGACCTCCAAATTATCTAGGCATGAGTGGAATGAGTCTCCAAAGACTGAGAAATCATCCATGAAGACTTCAACGGTCTTTTCTAAGAAGTCAGAGAAGATAGCCATCATACACCTTTGAAATGTCCTTGGTGCATCACACAGCTCAAAGGGCATGCGTCTGAATGCAAACGTTCCAAAGGGACAGGTAAACGTTGTCTTCTCCTGATCTTCTAGATCAATCAAAATCTGGTCATAACCAGAGTATCCATCAAGAAAGAAATAAAATTCTTTGCCCACAAGTCCGTCAAGCATTTGATCGATGAAAGAAAGGGGGAAGTGGTCTTTCTTAGTTGCTGCGTTGAGCTTCCTGCAATCCATACAGATGCGCCAGCTCGAGATAGTCCTCGATGGTATGAGCTCATTATTGCTGTTGACTATCACAGTTGTTCCTCCTTTCTTGGGAATGCATTGGACTGGGCTTACCCAGCTACTGTTGGATATAGGATAAATAACTCTTGCGTCAACCATTTTAAAATTTCTTTCTTGACCATTCTTTCATTATGGGGTTCAGCCTTCTTTGAGGCTCGATTGACCCCGACTTCCCTTCTTTCAGCCTAATCTTATGCATGCAATAAGATGGACTAATGCCATGGATATCCGCAAGCGTGCAACCTATTGCATGCTTGTGCTTTTTCAACATCTGCAAGAGAGATTGTCGTTAGGCTCTGTAAGATTTGCGGAAATGATCATAGGTAAGGTGTTGTTGGTTCCAAGGAATGCGTATTTCAGGTGACTAGGTAACTGTTTTAACTCGAGTTCTGGTGGTTCCTCAAGTGATGGATGCGTTGGTTTTGTCCGCTGCTCACTCAGACTTAGCGGATTTGATTCTTTCAGGTTCTCCAACGCGAGGACCTCACATACATGGGTCTCCTCTTCAGGCAACTCAATACTGTTTAGTTGACAATCTTCATTATCTGGGAACTTTAATGCGTTGAGCACATTAAACTTCACCTCTTGATTATCTACGCGCATAGTCAATTCGCCTTTATGCATGTCAATTAAAACTTTCCCAATAGCTAGGAAAGGACGTCTAAGAATAATTGGTACCTCCCTATCCGCTTCACAGTCCAAGATAATAAAGTCTGCTAGGAATATGAAGTTATCAACCTTTACCAGAACGTCTTCAATATTTCCTTCTGGGTATTTAATTGTTCTGTCAGCAAGCTGAAGAGTAACAGAAGTGGGTTGTGCTTCGCCAATTCCCAGTTTCTTAAAAATTGAGAGTGGCATGAGATTAATGCTTGCTCCCAAATCACACAACACATGACCTACATCCAATCGTCCTATCGAGCAAGGAATTGTGAAGCTCCCAGGGTCCTTCTGCTTCCTTGGTAGACTGTTGTTTACTAACGTGTTACACTCATGCGTTAGTGCGATTACTTTCTTATCACCCAGAACAAACTGAGCCTTTCCCAAATCTTTCATTTGGAATTAGGTCACTAGCCAGTTCTTAACTGCAGTCAGTAGACCTACATCATTCCCAATGAGTAGGATATCCTCTATATACAACACTAAGAAAACTACTGAACCGTTGATGATCTTTTTGTAGACACAAGGTTCATCAACGTTTTGGTCAAAGGCATACGATTTGATCGAAATATCAAACCAAATGTTCCAAGATCAAGACGCTTATTTCAGCCCATAAATGGACCGATTCAGCTTGCAAATCTTTGCTCTTGACCTTGGGCAATGAATCCCTTGGGCTGCCATGTAAATGGTCTCCTCAAGATTTCCATTCAGAAAGGCCGTCTTGACGTCCATTTGCTAGATCTCATAATTATAATAAGTGGCTATGGACAGAAGGATGCTGATCGACTTTAACATGGCAATAGACGAGAAAGTCTCCTCATAGTCGACTCCCTCTACTTGGGTATAACCCTTTGCCACAAGTTGAGCTTTGAAGGTTTGCACCTTCCCATCGGCATTTCGTTTGCGCTTATAGATCCATTTACAACCTATAGGTCTTACCCCATTAGGCTGATCTACAATATCCCAAACTGAGTTGAAATACATTGACTTCATCTTGAGATCCATGGCTTTGACCCATTTATCCTGGTTTATATCCTCTATTGCCTTCTAATAAGATAACGAATCCTCAACATCACTATCTGCTACCATAGCAAGGATTTCTGTGAATCCTAAATAGCGAACGGGTGGATTTGCAACCCTCCCACTGCGTTGAGGTTCCCTAAACTCTTGAGATGGAACCGACCTACTAGATGAACTATCATTAACAACTCTTACTGATGAAGCAGGCCATTCAACAACTCTTGTTAAAGTTTTAGTAGTTTTGTTGGAAAGCTCACGTAACACGACTTTACTACATGGACTGTGCTCCTTAATATGATCCTCCTCCAGGAAAGTAGCATTCATAGAAACAAACACCCTATTTTCTAACGGATCATAAAAATAACCCTCTTGCGTACCTTTGGGGTAGCCTACAAAGAGGCTTAACCTCGACCATGGTTCCAACTTCTTGGGATTTGCCTCAAGCATATGTGCTGGGCAACCTCATATGCGGAAGTGATTTAAACTAGCCTTACGCTCGTTCCACAACTTCAGAGGTGTTCTCACAACACTCTTGGAAGGAACACATATGAGTATATATACCGCAGTCTCCATTGTGAAACCCCACAACAAGTTCGATAAGGAAGCAGTAACTCATCATCGAACGAACCATGTCCAACAAAGTTCTATTTCTCCTCTCCGCTACACCATTCTGCTGAGGTGTACCTGGCGCTGAGAGTTGGAAAACAATTCCATGTTCTATTAAATAACCTTGGAACCCTGAATTCAAAAACTCTCCACCTCGATCTGATCAAAGTGTTTTAATCCGTCTATCCAACGCATTTTCAACTTTAGCCTTGAACTCTTTGAACTTTTCAAAGGATTCAGACTTCCGTTGCATTAGATAAAAATACCCATACCTAAAGTAATGATCAATAAAACTGATAAAATACTCATAACCACCTCGGGCTCGCACATTCATAGGACCACAGAGGTCAGAATGTACTAACTCAAGAGGCTCTTTGGCTCGATAACCTTTTCCAGTAAAAGGCCTTTTAGTCATCTTACCCTCAAGGCAAGATTCACACATTGGTAAAGAATTTTCTTCTAACTCACTTAGAAGGCGATTCTTCACCAATCTCTCAATCCTATTGAGATTAATGTGCCCTAATCGAAGGTGCCAAAGTTGGACATTTTCTTTTGGAGAAATTCGTTGACGTTTAGGTTGAGTTATGACA
Source organism: Benincasa hispida (assembly GCF_009727055.1). Taxonomy (NCBI): domain Eukaryota; kingdom Viridiplantae; phylum Streptophyta; class Magnoliopsida; order Cucurbitales; family Cucurbitaceae; genus Benincasa; species Benincasa hispida. Next base: position 64,442,815 of record NC_052356.1, on the reverse strand, counting down.
GTTTTAAACATTTCTATGTTATGGAGGGAACTTAAGGCTAACGATCTTAGCACATTCAAGTTATTTTCCAGTTTAGCTGTACAAATCTCAACACCATCATTATGAATAAACACTTTATCCACATTGAAAGAAAGAGTGTATTTACATTGTAACAGACACTTTACAGAAATTAAGTTCCTTTTTAATTCAGGAACAACAAAAACATCTTTTAATACAAGAAAACTATTATGTAAAGTTAACTGGATGCCTCCCACTTCCACGGCTGAGACGACGTGCCTGGTTCCTGCTTGCATAGTCATCTCACCAGCCTCTAGCTGTCGCCAGGATCTAATCCCCTAAAAAGAAGAACAAACATGATTAGTGGCGCCCGAATCAATTATCCAGGTTGAATCACCATTCTCCACTAAGCAAGTTTATAGCACAAGTAAATCATATTTACCTTTGTCTGCCTTGGTTGCCTTCCTTTCCTTTAGCTAGCAAGGACAATTCCTCTTCCAATATCCGTTCTGGTTGCAGTGGAAACATTTTCCTTTTTCAAATGGCAGCGGACGCCTCCTTGGGACAACAGGTGGCAGGTTAGTAGACACTTTCCCTTTCCCCTTACCACCCTTCTTCTTCTTCTTCCCTTTTTGAGAGTTAGAAGTAGAAGGTGTAGATTTCTTCCTTGAGGTCGAACCTCGATGGAACGTTCTAGAAGAAGAGGCAACATTTGCCTCACCTCTTTTTCCTTCTTTACTTTTCAGTAAAGATTGGTATGTCTGCAACTCGTCGAGGAGAGTTGTAAGAGTGTATTCCACTTTGTTAAGAATTGCATTACTAAAAAAGTGGAGGAAGCTCTCTGACAATGAATGTAGGATGATCCTAACCTGACTGCCCTTATCGATTCTAGACCCATTCATCTTCGCCACGTTAAAGTGGACCATTATATTAAGCACATGTTCATGAACAGAGATGCCTTTCTCCATTTTGGAGTTGAAGATGTATTTCAGAGTCTCGTGCTTGAGTTGTTCAGACGGTTGTTAAAACATCCTCGCAGGGACTCCATGATCTCATGCGCTGAGACCATGGGCTCATGCTTCTTGGCCAACATATCACTCAGATTGGCCAAGATATAGGCTCAGGCCTTCTCGTTTGCCTGTGTCCATCGCTCGTACGCCTTCCGAACATTTTGAGCGGTATTTGGAGCTGGAATAGAAGGATAGACCTCTGTAAGGGCAAACATTAGATCCTCGATAATAAGTATCGTTGTGATCATATGTTTCCAACTCGAATAGTTGTCGCAATAAATTGTTCGGCTCTAAGCAATGCGATTGTGGCTGTAGCCATTTTTTAAAAACTGTTGCTGAAAAACGAACAAACTTTTATAAGACTTTACTAAACCATATTTTAACTAATTAGTTTTAGCAAAATAGTTTCTAAGTACCTTAAGTGATTAAGACTTCTATTTTGTAATGATGCCCCAGCAAGGCAGAACAAACGTCACCGTTGAGGTGATCAGATGCCCCTTCACTGGGATGAGACATCTCAACCATTAGGTAGAACTAACTCTTGGTACTGAACCTAACAGCCACCATTTATTCGATCCAGAACTGTTAACCCTTAACAATTCCGGGTAAGTGTGACCTCTCGTTTTCCGCGCCAGAGTCCCCCTTAATGAGCCCACCGTAGGGAAGAAGAAGATTAGGACAAGAGACTAAGTAACCTTATCCTCTTACAAGAGATCAAATAAAGAAATGCGCAAAACTGGCATCCTATAGGGGGACACTCCCAGGGTGCCTCGAGACGATGCGTAGAAACTTTATTCAACCTAACGAGAGAGACCGTGGGATATGCTGTCGCACTTCTTTCTCCCACTTACTATGACCATTCTCTCAATCCACCTTGATATTGACCTACCCAAACACCATCCTTTAGGGGGACACTTCCAGGGTGCCACGAGGCCGATGGTAGATCTCACGGTGTAGACTATAAATGAAGAAATGTGAAAGGTTTAAATGAAGCATCATATGCCCCAAGTACCTTTCACTGAATGTTCTACCTAGAGGTTCATTAACCTAGACAATCCGACAACTGATTTTAGTCTAAGTCATTTATTAAGTCCGCTGAAAAACAACTTTTGTCTTTGAAATAAAACAAGTTTAGGTAGTCACATTAAACTCTTTAATGGATTGTCCTTAACTTGCATGAATGCATCAAATCTATCTAATTCACCTTTCTAGATAGGTTCCCAGGTAGGGGTGTTACGTTTCCATTATCTTAAAAACCTCAGCCTAGACAGAATTCGGCTTAGACAAAAGGTCCTTATAGATAGATTTGCTACACTTTAACCTTTTATTAGTCAATTTAATCCTATTAAACTGATTAAAAGATTAAAGCCTAAGGTTGCTAATCATATTAGAAGCGTGATCTTAGGTCTGTCTCATCCAAGTTTTAAACATTTTAAAACCATGAATTAAACCTAAGTTGGCATGCATGTCTTTCTTATTGCTTTTAGTTCTAATTTCTTTTTATAACCATTATAAAAGAAACAACTAAAATATACATTGCCACACAATAAGGTATTTATAACACTTATAAATTTAACTTGTGTGTCATGCTTCATGCAATGTCCGGTCATTACTATACATAACTTTTATATACGAGTAACAACCAAGCACACATGCTTTTCATACACCCTTATACTATAACAATTATAATATAAAGATGATGCATGTCAACGCTTTATGAATTCATAAATATCACTCTTATATTATATGATGCATGAGCATGCTCTTATGTAATTTAAATCATGCTTCTCTAAATCATAACACTTATAATAAAGAGATGATGCATGACCAATGCATAACCTAAGGTGGGATTTTTCTATATGTGCATACCATATGACATATAAAATATAAGCCATACATCTCATATATAAAATAACATCGATTAATGGATTGGGATGAACCACCTCTAAAACCGGAATGAAAAATTCTATCTATTACATTTTTCCACCGAGCAAACCGGTTCACAGGCAAACCGGGTCTTGAACCACTGAGCGAAGCTCCCATCGTTTAGTAAACGCCTCCAAGTAAGCGATCGTGTAGCGCACTAGACGATAATGCACGGATGCTAAACAATCGCTTAGATGACAACGAAGCTACAAAGCCCGATCGTATAGAGGATCGCTTAACACGCGAAAGGTAAACAATTTACTACGCGATCACTTGGTATACGATACTTGATACTTGTTCCGCGATTGTTTAGACGATCATGCTTCACCGCATAGTTGTCGTCTACTTGATCGTGTAGGCATCCGTTACACGATGTGTGCTGCACGATCGCGTGGCCTTCATGCTTCATCGCATAGTCATAGGCACATGATCCATGCTACGCAATCCTTTATGCTCGTTCAGCGTTACTAAACAATCACAAGAAGCTGCTATATGATGAAGGAGCGAGGATTCACCCGAGCGGTTCAAGACCCGGTTTTCCTGTTTGAACCAGTTGGCTCGTTGGTTTTGTAATACATAGCTTTATTTTTCCGATTTTTGAGGCTAATCATCCCGATAAATTGATTCTTGATGAATGTACATGTGATGTATGTTTATTTATATGTCATAAAGTACGCCATATAGTTTTAAAACCCACCATAAATTATGCATTTGTCATGCATCATCTTTATAAAAATACAAAAATCAACCATTCCTATGCAATGAACGCATGCGTCCACAATGTAATAAACTTAATGCTTTTTGGACGCAATCTAACACATTTTATCAACGCACTATGATAACGTGCATTTCTACCCGTTATCATCAACTTTCACCTATGCAAATCTAAGGATAATCCCAAATAAACAGAAGTTTATATTTAGCTTAGGATTAAGGTCAAGTTACCTAGGTCATCTCTTTGAAATAGTCAGTCTTAAACAGTAAAGAACGTTATAAAGTAGGAGTGACTGATTTCGTAGTCCGATCTTGTACAAACCCATTGCATAGGACACCCCCACTTCTCATGTCATAACATGTCCGAGGATCACATCGTCTGTAGCACTTTATAACTCCTTGTAACAACTACAGAGTGGGTCACATCCAATAGTGTTACCAGAATAAGGCACTCGACCTCATTCATATATTATAAATCATTTTAACTATTTACTCGAACTTGATCCACTTTTATATCTCCACATAAAGTTCAAGTACTCATGTAATGGTCATGGATATTTTAGTTTATTGGATTTATTTCTAAAACGAAATAAGCAATTCATATATTTATTAACAACTTATTGAATTCTTAGAAATAAGTTTTATTATTCACAAACCGCAAGTTTTAGTACATAAAACCCAATAGAAATTAAATGCATAATTGTTTCTTATTCTCTGTAAAATTGTGAATTCTTAAACATTGGGATTCGGGATGATCCAACACTTCTACTAATGGACCCTTCACTGGGATCCTTCAGTAAAGTACTATAAATGATATGATCCTGATGATTTTGTATAAGACCAGACCACGAAATGTTTAGGCAAATTTTGCTTCATCCTCAAAAAAGTTCCATAGAGATTCGTCCTTTGGGATAAAGTCTGTACCTTCTTCCTTCTGCACCAAAAAGGGAAAGAAGAAGAAAGGTGGGATAGGGAAAGCTAACCCTGTAGTTGCTGCTCAAAGGGGTAGAAGGCTAGTCAAGGCTGCGAAGAGAATTTGTTTCTATTGCAACCAAGATGGGCATTGGAAGAGGAACTGCTCCAAATACTTGGCAGAAAAGAAGAAGGCCAAGAAAGGTAAATATAATTCACATGTTTTGGAAAGTTTCTTAGTGGAGAATGATTATTCTACTTGGATTATAGATTTTGGGGTCACTAACTACATTTGTTCTTCAATTTAGGGAATTAGTTTTTGGCGGCAACTAAATCTGATGAGATGACAATTTAGGTTGGAACTGGACACGTCGTCTCGATTGTGATAGTGGGAGGTCTTTAGTTGACTTTACAGAACAAATTTCTTATTTTAGAAAATGTATATGTAGTTCCTGATTTAAAAAGAAATCTTGTTTCTGTAAAGTGTTTGATTGAACAATTTTATACTATCAACTTTCTTTTAAATAAAATGTTTATTTTTAAGAATGGTGTTGATATTTGTTTTGCAAAACTAGAAAACAATCTTTATGTGCTAAGACCATTAGCAACTAATGGCTTCCATAACCCAGAAATGTTTAAGACTGCAGTAACTCAACATAAAAGGCTTAGAATTTCTCCTAAAGAAAATACATAATTAGCATTTAAGACTAGGACACATCAATCTCAATAGGATTGAGAGATATGTGAAGAATGGACTTCTAAATGAGTTAAAAGAAAATTCTTTACCTGTGTGTGAGTCTTGCTTGAAGGCAAAATGACTAAAAGACCTTTTACTGGAAAGGGTCACAAGGCTAAAGAACCTCTAGAACTAATACATTCAGACCTCTGTGGTCCGATGAATGTCAAAGCAAGGAGAGGTTATGAATATTTCATCACCTTTACTGATGATTGTTCAAGATATGGGTACGTTTATTTAATGCAATATAAGTCTGAATCTTTTGAAAACTTCAAAGAATTCAAGGCTAAAATTGAAAATGCATTAAACAGAACGATTAAAACATTTCGATCTGATCGAGGTGGAGAGTTTATGGATTTAACATTCCAGAACTATTTGATAGAGCATTTAATAGTATCCCAACTTTTAGCACCTAGTACACCTCAACAGAATGGTGTATCAAAAAGGAGAAATCGAACCATGTTGGAATGGTTTAGTCTATGATAAGTTATGCTTCCTTACTTGACTCGTTTTGGGGTTATGCAGTAGAGACTACAACATACATCCTGAACTGTGTTCCATCCAAGAGTGTTACTAGAACACCTTTGGAGTTATAGAATGGTCGTAAAACTAGTTTATGCCATTTCAGAATTTGAGGTTGCCCAATACACGTGCTTAAGGCTAATCCTAAGAAATTGGAACTACATTAAAAATTGTGCCTATTTGTAGGCTACCCCAAAGGAATGAGAGGTGGTTACTTCTTCGATCCTAAAGAAAATAAAGTGTTGGTATCGACAAACACTACTTTTCTTGAAGAAGACAATATATGGGAGTAGAAGCCTTGAAGTAAGATTATGTTGAATGAAATTTCCGAAGAAGCCACTGAATCTTCAACAAGAGTTATTGAAGAACTTGTTGGGGACGATGCCCTAAATTCCCATGTCCGGTAGTTTATAAATACAGTTTTGAACAAACACTTGTGACGTATAATATATGATATTTTCTTCACTTATTGTCTATGAACATTGGATGTTTTATTTGCTTTACCACAAACCAATAAACATAAAATCCCTGGTTGTCGTTTGTAACTTAAGCATGTATGTGGAGACATACAAATGGATCATGTCTTAAGTGATAACCAAAATGGTCTGTAGTATATGGATATATGAGGGAAACAACGAAATGCTAACGTCTCATTATGTGGGGACATATGAGTGACGACGTCCTATACAAAGAGTTTGTATAAGACCTGACCACGAGGTGCTAACGTCTCATTATATAACGCCATTCATGACAGGGACTTCACTTCACTAGGATGACCCTAGGTAACATGACCTCAGTCCTGAGTGAGTTGGGAACTCTTTCCTTTGAGGGCGATCCTTTGATTTGCATGGATGCGAGTGACCAGTTCGTCGACTCAAACCTATCACTTTAGGGATTAGTCTTATTTGGGAGCTAGGAACTCAGCTACACAAGATGGAATTCATTCCTTCCCCGAAGCAGGGGTAAGTAGATAGATTGCTCCCTTAATGGCTGATTCTAGGGCTTGAATGATGTGGCGCCATACACCTTCTCACCGAGAGGTGTCTACACATAGTAGGACTATGTTTCATTGTTCATTCGAGGGATCAGTGGTATTTAAGGAGTTGTTACTCACACACTCAACAAATAAGGTTTACTCACTAAACAAATAAGGTTTACTCACACACTCACGCAACGTACACCTCTCAGTGGTTTGCTACATGCTTCATATCCCTAATCCACATGACTAAGTATGCGATACTCTAGCAATCTCACTAAGTGATGCAATGAAAGTTAAAGATGCTAAGTAAAGAAGATGGAGATGGAGTCAAAGAAAACATAGAAATGCATTGAACACATAATGTATTAATTCCTTAATCACAAAATGTAATACAATACAATATAAGAAAATAAGAGAAAATGATCACCTGGAAGCAATGTCTTGCTTCCAGCGAATGCGCGTCAAGGCTACCGATGGTGCCATGGAAGGGCGATGGAGCTGACTCTCTCAAGATCTAACTCTGGTCGAAGGCTCCGGTCGTCAC
>NC_052356.1:64428615-64435470 GCF_009727055.1 Benincasa hispida | reverse complement strand
ATGGAAGAAGGAAATGAAGAACTCTCAAGATTTCTTCTCACGCATTAGTTTGGATCGCAGGGAAAACCCTAGATTCGCCCTAAGGCCAACCTCAAGCAAAATCCCTGGATAAATTGAAATTATGCTCATTGGCTTCTTTATATAGAGCTGGGATCGCCGACAACATTAATTGACTACTCTTATTCTGACATTCGCGGTGCGTTAGTCCTTTTTTAATCTCTGCTGCTAACGGCATGGTAGGTGAAATGTCAATATCAGCTTTTGGTTTTCCTGAGATCTACATTGATGCGTTCATTCCACCAACCTTGTATTGATCCCTCTATTTTGCGTTATCGTGTAGCCGCAATCATTCAGTGACCGCATTCGCTTAATACCATAACTTCGATACGATGTCCGCAGTCGCTTGACGAGTGCAACTTCCCATGCGATAAATGCATGCGACTAATTACCGCAACACCCATGCGTTGATCGAACGTGCTCGCCTTTGCGATGGAGAGTTTCTCTACATGCGGTCGTCTATGTGGTAGTCAGGCTTTCGCATTTACGTCCACTTCCTGCATTAGCAACAAAAATAGACAATTGAACACATAATGATGCATAATAGTGGGTTAGCCGAGATTCATCATGCTGATCAACGCAAACTCATTTTCTCATGAATTCCTAACATATTGTTGCATATTCTGCTTAACAACCCTCATAATTCTAAACAAAAGGCCTAAGATGACATGCATTTCTGCATGTCATCAAGGGTCACCTGCAGAGTATGAGTCTATGGGACTAGTGATAACGGGCAGAAATGCACATTATTACAATACTAAGGTATAAAACAATGCAGGGTTGCATTGATAAAAATATACTGGATTGCGTCCAAAAAGCATTAAGTTCACAATATTGCGGTCGCATGCGTCCACCGCATTAAAACAGTTAACTTGTGTATTTTTGTGTAGAATATGCGTTGACGCAAGGCGGAAAATGCGATCCAAAGAAATCAACGGCCGACCGCAACAAAAGATGCGGTGATTTGCGCTCGCAAATATCTGCTTAAGAAGGTTTCCGCATAGAGCTGACGCAACTTGGTGGGCGAATCCAGGTGAAAAGCGTAATAAATCACGATGGGAAAGAAAGCTGATGACGGTCGATTCCGAATTAAGTTGAAAAGCCGTTAACGAACTACTGTAGCAAGTACACTTAACTTTTTAGTGACAAATATTCGGCGCATCAGACAGAGAATTAATGTCATCCCATCAGTGCAATCATGAGAGAGAAGAAGCCTTTCACCCCAAAGCTCTATAAATACCAGAGGCCACCTTCAGTGAAGAAGTTCGACAGTTAACTAATTTTCTCCATAGTTAGAATTAACCTTGTTCTTAGTTTTTCTTTTATTTAGAAGGCGGAAGCGAGGGAAGTGAGATTGTACTGAGAGATCGTTCCGGTGAACTTGGAAGAGTTCCAGAAACGTCGAGATCAGAGAGAGGCCAACTCCTGTGGAAGCAGGAACATCTTTTGAACAAAATAGAGTTAATAGTGTAAAAGCGTTGGGAAGCAAGGGATTGCTACCAGGCTCTCTATCTTTATCTTCCATTATCATTTTGTACTTTGAACTTATCTATAGAAATGGAATTTACTTCTTTATATCTGTTCACTCTCTGTTTATTATGCATGAGTAGCTAAATCTGTCGAATGGGTTGAGAAACACTTAGCTAGCATAATTGGGGATCTTCATTCTATACGATTATCTTGTATTATGTATGCGTCATTTTTCCATTAGAGATACTCGGGAGGGTAGTCTAAGGATAGAATCTAGGCTTGAAAAAGTCAGGTTATAATCTAGGCTCGGAAGAGTCAGATTAGAAACACATAATCAAGAGATAGGAGATTAGGAATAAGTACTGTCTGCTATTAATGCATCGCATGTATCCTAGAGATAGGTTATGATTGTATGCGATCACCTTGTCTTTGTGTGCATCATGCATCATCACATAGGCAAGAAGTAGAGACTTAGGAATAAGCTCTATGGACATTATCGCATTCATCGCATGCGTCCTAGAATTAGGAGTTACCGAATTTGCATTGGAAAATGATTTGTTGTCGCATGAGTGCAACATGATCGCATAGTTTGAACGCATTCTCAGGAAACGCTAGCTAAAGATCTTCTCAACCCGTTCCTCCGCATACTCAGTGTATCTATCGCATAATCAATTTTTTCTCAAATCCGCCGCATACTTTTTACACCGCAAACAACAACTAACCTATCTTTGATTTATTGGTTACCGCAAAGTCATCTTAAAAATTATCACTACATATTGTTTTCCTTAGTCCCTGAGTTCGACCCTCGACTTACCAGGAAACTCAATAGGATTTATACTTGAATTCTGATGAGAAAACTTGTTGCACAACGCATTTTCCATCACTGCAATTCCTTTCATAAATTCACCGCATAAAATAATGCATCAACAAGCCTTGACTATACCGGGGAAAGTGGGAGATTTGTACTGGACGCATGTTATGCCCTAGTTTATTATTTGTATACTTTGTATTTTGACTATATTGTACACCCCACTAGCTTTAGGTCAAGAGGAAGATTGTTGGGGTTGATGCCCTAAATCTCATAGGGTCCTATAGTTTGTAAATATTTTGTACAAAATCATTCTTTATTTAATTAAATATATGATATTTTATTCCATATTTTAGTTGCATTAACCACAAACCAATAAACTAACATCCAAGGTTATCTTGTATCTTAAACATGTATGTAGAGACATACGGGTGGATCATGTTTAAGTGATAACCTAAATGGTATGTAGTAGACAGATAAGGCTGGGTATCTTATCCTGGTGACACTACGAGTATGACCCGCTTTGTAGGTATTACAATTATTGTGAAGTGCTATGAATGATCTAATCTTGATCATTCATGTATAGACATGTGAGCGGAGATATTCTATGCAAAGGAGTTTGTATAAGATTGGACCATGAAATGTTTAGTCTTATTATATAACGCCATTCATAATTGAGACTTACATTTCACTAGGATGACCATAGGTAACTTGACCTGAATCCTAAGTGAGTTGTGAACTCCTGCCTACGAGGGTGGTCCTTTGATTTGTATGGGTAAGAGTGGCCAGATCGTCGACTCAATAAGCCTACCATTTTGGGAATTTTTCTGATTGGGGAGTTTGGAACACAACTACGCAAGAAGGAATTCACTCCTTTCTCAAGGTTAGGGTAGTAGATAAATTGCTCCCTTAAGGGCTGATTCTGGGGCTTGAACAATGTGGCGCCACACCTTCTCTTGACTCGAGAGAGGTTTAGTCATAGTTGGACTTCCTCCTGACTCGAGAGGGGTTTAGTCATAGTTGGACTATGATATATTGTTCATTAGAGGGGTCAGTGGTACTTAAGGAGTTAAATGTAACTATAGGGGAAAAACGGTAATTTTGGCCCAACTGTACTTACGAGCAATTTGTGAAGGGTCATTGTATTATTGATTGCATATATCCAATGGACATATAAATATATCTATAGTGTGAAGAGTACAGCTGTCGATCTTTAGTGGAGTGTCCGACAGTTAACGGATGGTGAATACTTTAATTAAAGAGTTTGATTAATTATTCATTTACCATTGGAGCTTCAAGTTACAGGTCCATGAGGTCCCCTTGGTAGCTCAATAGGATCAAATGAGAATAAGTTTTTGGATTAATTTGAATTGTTCAAATTAATTGAGGAATTTAATTATATATGATATAATTAAATTATTTTAATTATATATGATATAATTATTATAATGTATTTTATACACTATAGCATTTGTTAGAAGAAATAAATATTCAAATAATAATTATATGATTGAATTCATAATTGTTAAATATAATATAAATGTGATTTATATTAAATGTCATATTAGGAAACTATAGGTATATTATATAAAATATTTAAACTATGGTTATATGTTATATTTGATATTGTTTGGGTTGATGCTCTAAAATCTTGTGTCCTGTAGTTTATAAACAGTTTGTACGAATGCTTAAACGATGTGGTGCCACACATCTTCTCTTGGCCTGAGAGGTGTTCACTCATAGTTGGACTATGTTGTATTGTTCATTAGAGAAATCAGTGGTACTTAAGGAGTGAGATGTAACTACAAGGGCAAAACGGTAAATTGGCCCAACTGTACTTACGAGCATTTATGAAGGGTCATTGTCCTTATGATTGGTTATATCTGATGGACACAGAAATATATCTGTGGTAAGAAGAGTTCAGCTGTTGGTCTTTAGTGGAATGCCTGGTAGTTAACGGATGGTGGATCTCGTGGCTAAAGAGTTTAGTCAGCTATTCACGTACCGTTGGAGCTTCGAGCCACAGGTCCATAAGGTCCTCTAGGTAGCTTGGATAAAGTCGAGAATCAGTTTTTGGGCCAGTCTGAAATGTACAGATTTACAAGAGATAGTTCGATTATATATGATATAATTGATCTGGTTAATTATATATAATATAATTGACTAAATGTATGAGATACATTATTTTGGAGGAAACTAGATATAAATATGATTTATATCAAGTGGAGGAGAAATTACTATAGTAGATACATGATATCAAACTATAGGTTAAGAATATAATATGATTATATTCATTTATTAATTAATTGGTTAATTATGTGATAATTGGCCAAACATTTCTCCTCAATCGTGTGTTAGTGGGATAGCCTTATTCGATTATTGTAACTGAAGAATGAAATGAAAATTGGTTTCATTTTGAAAAGAGTTCAAAAAAATAGCAATAGGTGTGAAAAAATTTCGATCGCTTAGCTGAGAGCCTATACGATAGTTCCTTAACGCCTAAACGATCGCACGCCTCGCGTACTAAATGATCGCACGCATTCTCTAAACGATCGCCCAGCTTTTCTAAACGATTCTTTAGCATGCCGAGTTTTCTGAACGATCGTTTACTAATTACTAGATGATTGCTTAGTAAAACCTACACGATCGTGTAGCTTTCTTTAAACGATAAGCATCTGCTATACGATAACCTTCTCCCATTTGCTTGTCGTTCTACACGATCATCCCTTTCCTTCTTCCTCTACCAACTCCATCAAAGACCACTATTTGAATTCTCACTCTGAGAATACAAAGGGCTCTAAGTGGTGGTGTCGTCCCCGCTCTTGCTTGTTCGTTTGTTGTCGTTCGTGTAGACGATCGTGCTGCTGGTAGCCGATTGATTGTTGGGCGATAAAGAACGTAGAGGTTAGCTTCCGCTGGGTTGAGTTCGAAGTGAAGAAAGTCTTCAACTGGTATGTGAACTTAATCTCTTGTATTTTATTTCTGAAAGCATTCCTATAATTAGTGTTAAATTGCATACCTGTTTTTTAGAATGTGTGTGTTGTAATTCGGTCACAATGAAATAGGAAAGATCCGAATGCGCTCATGGATGCTCTTGTTGAAGAGATCCTTCAATTGGTATCAGAGTTAGGTTCTGATATTCCAATTTCATTGATGCAACGAATTGCATATACATTCGTGGTGGGTGCATATCTGTTCTATTTAATTATTAAATTGTTGTGGATATGCGGATTAATGGAGTTTTCTAGGATGTTTCCTCGGTTTGATTTAATTCTTTTGCATTTTGGTTGATCGTAAAGGCCCCTGCGTTCTTAGGCACAATTAATTTGTAATCGAGTCTGTAATTCAAAGTTAGTTTGAGTCTTGAGTCGTTTGTGAAGAAGTTCGAAGCAAGGGTTGCTGTTCTTCGAGGAAGAATATGATCAAAGGTTGATCGGTTCGTGTAGACGATGGGGTAAACGATTGGTGAGTATTGGATACTCGGGTATCGTTTAACGTGCACGCGCACTAGACGATCGTTTAGCTCAGCAAGCTTCATCGCTTAATAATTGACTAAACGATCACTTAGCATCACACGGTAAATCGTTTACCTTTCGCCGCGTTAAGCAATCGGCTAGACGATTAAGGTTTATAACCTCGTTGTCGTTTAAGTGATCGTTTAGCTTTTGCGCCTTTCGTCTAGTGTGCGCTGAGCGATCGTTTACCCGTGCTGTTTACTAAACGATGGAGTTCTCCTGGAGGATCAAGACCTGCATCCGCCTTTCTCGCCTGTTGCCATGTTAAAGTCGATCCGCATCCTCTTGTCCATTGTTGCTTATTATAATTATGAGATATTGAAAATGGACGTCAAGACGGCCTTTCTGAGTGGAAATCTTGAGGAGACCATTTATATGGTGCAACCTGAGGGATTCATAGCCCAAGGTCAAGAGCAAAAAGTTTGCAAACTGAATCGATCCATTTATGGACTGAAACAGGCGTTTCGATCTTGGAACATACGTTTTGATACTACGATAAAGTCATATGGCTTTGACCAAAATGTTGATGAACCTTGTGTTTACAAGAAGATCATCAACGCTTTAGTAGTCTTCTCAGTGTTGTATGTAGATGATATCCTACTTATTGGGAATGATGTAGGTCTACTGACTGCAATTAAGAACTGGGTAGCGACCCAATTCCAAATGAAAGATTTGGGAGAGGCTCAGTTTGTTCTAGGTATACAGATCTTTCGGGATCGTAAGAACAAAATGTTAGCACTGTCTCAGGCATCGTACATAGACAAAATGTTGCTTAAGTACTCGATGTAGGACTCCAAGAAGGTCCTACTGTCGTTCAGGCATGGAGTCACTTTGTCTAAGGACATGTGTCCTAAGACGCCTCAAGAGGTTGAAGAGATGAGACGAATCAGTTTAACACAGGCCATTTTAATGTTGCTGACCCGTTTACGAAGGCTCTCATGGCTACAGTGTTTGAGGGTCACCTACGAAGCATGGGTCTACAGGATTGCCCGCGGCTGGACTAGG
>NC_052356.1:64415679-64417340 GCF_009727055.1 Benincasa hispida | reverse complement strand
ATTCTCTCCCTTGTTATATCTTGTTCATAGCATGCCGTTAATTAAGATTTGTTTGCATAATTGTGCGTTTGAATGTATATTGTTGTATTTCAGCCACTATGAGATCGGTGCGATCCGAACGCCTCATGGAACTCTTCGGTAAGAGATCCTTCAATTGGCATCAGAGCCAGGTTCTGATACTGCGATTTCATATGTTGCAATGAAATGGCATTTACATTCATGGTGGGTGCATTTCTACACTGTTTAATGGTTAAATTTGTTGTGGATGTGTGGGATTAATGGATGTTTTTATGGATGATTAGCCTCGGTTTGATTTAGATCCTTTTACATTTGCAATTGCTTGTAAAGGCCCCTGCGTTTTTGGGCATTAATAATAGTTATCAAGTATGTATTCAAAGTTTGTTTGAAGTTTTGAGTTATTCGAAGAAGTTCTGGGCAAGCATTACGGTTCTTCGAGGAAGGAGGTGATCTAGGGTTGATCGCATCATGCAGAAGATGTGGTACGCAATCGCTATTGATCGCATCGTAAAGACGATGGAGTACGCGATCGCTATTGAACACATCGGTTAAACGATGGGGCATGTGATCAAGAGTTGATCGTATCATTTTGATGACCGGGTAAGCGATCACAGAGTATTAGGTCGTGTAGATGATGAGATGCTTGCGTATCGTTTAATGCACGCGTGCATTGGACGATCGTTTAGGTCAGCAAGCTTCATTGCTTAGTAACTGACTAAACGATCACTTAGTAATGCGAGGTAAATCGTTTACCTGTCATCGTGCGAAGCGATTTCAAAGACGATCAGGGTTCGCAGCCTCATCTTTATCTACGCGATTGGTTAATTTTTTTCTTCTATCGTCTAGTGCGCACTGAACGATCATCTACCTATGGCGTTTACTACACGATGGAGTCCTCTGGCGGTTCAAGACCCGATTCGCCTGTGAACTGGTTTGCTCGATGAAAAATGTAATAGATAAGGTTTTTTCATTCCGATTTTTGTAAAGGCTCATCCCGATCCATTAATCCTTTATTTATTACATGTGATGTATGTTTTTTTATATGTCATATGGTATGCATATATAGTCAATTCCACCTTAGGTTATGCAATGGTCATGAATCGTCTCTTTATTGTAATTGTTATAATTTAGAGAAGCAGGATTTAATTATGTAAGAGCATGTTCATGCATCATAGTTATATTTATGCTTGCATAAAAAGCATTGACATGCATCATCTTTATATTACAATTGTTATAGTATAAGGGTGAATGATAGCATGTTTGCTTGGTTCTTACGCATTGTATAAAAGTTAGATATAGTAATGACCAGAAATTGCATGAAGCATGATACATAGGTTATTTTATATATATTATAAACACCTTGTTATGCACAATGGTTTTAGTTGTTTCTTTTTAAAAGTTAAAAAGAAATTATAACTAAAAGAAATAAGAAAGACATGCATGCTCACTTAGGTTTAATTCATGGTTTTAAATTGTTTAAAACTTGGATCACATAGACCTAAGATCACGGTTCTAATATGATTAGCAACCCTAAGGCTTTAATCTTTTGATCAGTTTAATAGGATTAAATTGGCTAATAAAAGGTTAAAGTGTAGCAAATCTATCTATAAAGGACCTTTTATCTAAGGCGGGTTCTGTCTAGG
>NC_052356.1:64366367-64415659 GCF_009727055.1 Benincasa hispida | reverse complement strand
GGTGGGTTCTGTCTAGGTTGGGGTATTTAAGTTGACGGAAATGTAACACCCCTACTTGGAAACTTACCTGGAAAGGTGGATTAGATAAATTTGATACATGCATGCAAGTTAAAGACAGAGTTTAAAAGGATGACTTAGACAGAAATGTAACAGTCCATTAAAGTGTTTAAATGTGACTACTTGAACTTATTCATATTTCATAGACAAACGTTATTTATGAGCAGAGTTTAAAAGAATGACTTAGACTAAAATCAGTAGCTGGATTGTCTAGGTTAATGAATCCTTAAGTAGAACATTCAGTGGTTGGTACTTGGAGCATAAGATGCTTCACTTAAACCTTTCACTTTTCTCCTAAATAGTCCACATCGTGAGATCTATCCTCGGCCTCGCGACACCTTTGGCATGTCCCCCCAACGGATGGTGTTTAGGTAGGTCAATATCAAGGTGGATGGAGAGAGTGTTCATAGTAAGTGGGAGCGAAAAGTGCGATAGCATATCCCTCGATCTCCCTCGTTAGGTTGAATAAAGTTATTGCATCGCCTCGAGGCACCCTAAGAGTGCCCCCTAAAAGATGGTAGTTTTACGCGTTTCTTTATTTAATCTCCTGTAAGAGGATAAGGTAACTTAGTCTCTTGTCCTAATCTGCTTCTTCCCTACGATGGGCTCATTAGGAGGGGACTCTGGCATCGAAAGCGAGGGGTTACACTTACGCAGAATAATTAAAGGTTAACGATTTTGGACCGAAAAATGGTGGTTGTTAGGTTCAATTCCAAGAGTTGGTTTTGCCTCATGATTGAGAATGTCTCATCCCAGCGAAGGGGCAACTGATCACCCCACCGATGACGTTTGTCTTGATTCACTGGAGCATAATGCAAAATAGAAGTCTATATCTTAGGGTACTTGAAACTGTTTTGCAAAGTTGATTGGTTTAAAAATGATTTAGCAAAATCTAATAAAGTTTTGTTCGTATTTTCAGCAACTTTTTCAATGGCAACAATCACGTTAGCATTATTAAGCACCGAAAAACTTACTAGCGAAAATTTCGCAACATGGAAACACATGATCACGATGATCCTTATCATTGAGGAGCTCATGTTCGCTCTCACGGAGGCTTGTCCTCCTATTCCAGCTCCTAATGCCGCCCGAAATGTTCGGGAAGCATACGAGTGATGAACAAGCGAATGAGAAGGCTCGAGCCTACATCTTGGCAAGTCTTTCTAAAGTGTTGGCCAAAAAACATGAACCTATGGTCTCAGCGCATGAGATCATGCAGTCCCTGCAGGGGATGTTTGGACAATCGTTTGAACAGCTTATGCATGAGGGTCTTAAATACACATTCAACTCCAAAATGGAAGAAGGCACCTCTTTTCGTGAACATGTGCTAAACATGATGGTCCACTTTAATGTGGCGGAGTTGAATAGGTCTACCATCGATGCAGTGGGTTTCAAGAAAATCCTTGCTATGGTAGCAGATAGTGACGTTGAGGATCTGTTGTCTTATCAGAAGGCAATGGAAGATGTAGACAGGGATGAATGGGTCAAAGCCATGGATCTCGAGATAGAGTCGATGTATTTCAACTCAATATAGGATGTCGTAGATCAACCTAATGGGATAAGACCTATAGGTTGTAAATGGATCTACAAGCACAAATGGGATGTTGATGGAAAGGTACAGACCTTCAAGGTTTGACTTGTGACAAAGGGTTATACCCAGGTAGAGGGAGTCGACTATGAGGAGACTTTCTCGCATGTTTCCATGCTAAAGTTGATCTGCATCTTCCTATCCATTGCAGCTTATTATAATTATGAGATCTGGAAAATGGACGTCAAGACGGCCTTTCTGAATGGCAATCTTAAGGAGACTATTTACATGGTGCAACCCGAGGGATTCATAGCCCAAGGTCAAGAGCAAAAGATTTGCAAAATGAATTGGTCCATTTATGGGCTGAAACATGCGCCTCGATCTTGGAACATACGGTTTGATACTGCGATCAAGTCGTATGGATTTGACCATAACGTTGATGAACCTTCTGTCATATGGTTTGATATTGCAATCAAGTCGTATGGATTTAACCATAACGTTGATGAACCTTCTGTCTACAAGAAGATCATCAACGCTTCAGTAGTCTTCTTAGTGTTGTATGTAGATGATATATTACTCATTGGGAATGATGTAGGTCTACTGACTGCAGTTAAGAACTCGCTAGCGACCCAATTCCAAATGAAATATTTGGGAGAGGCTTAGTTTGTTCTGGGTATATAGATCTTTCAGGATCATAAGAACAAAGTGCCAACACTGTCTCAGGCATCGTACATTGACAAGATGTTGCTCAAGTACTCGATGAAGGACTTCAAGAGGGGCCTACTGTCGTTTAGGCATAGACTCACTTTGTCTAAGGACATGTGTCTTAAGACGCCTCAAGAGGTTGAGGAGATGAGACGGGTCCTATATGCATCTACCATTGGCAGTTTGATGTATGTGATGCTCTGTACTCGTCTAGACATATGCTACACTGTGGACATAGTTAGTAGGTATCAGTCTAACCTAGGCTAGGGTCACTGGATCGTAGTAAAGAACATCCTTAAGTATCTTCGGAGAACGAGGGACTACATGCTCGTGTATGGATCTAAGGATTTGATCCTTACTGGATACACATATTCTGAATTTCAGACTGATAGGGACTCTTGCAAGTCCACTTCAGGGTCAGTCTTTACTCTTAACGGATGAGCTGTAGTGTGGCGAAGCACTAAGCAGGGGTACATCGCCGACTCCACTATGCGAAGCTGGTAAGGAAGTCGTCTGGCTTAGGAAGTTCTTGACAAAACTGGAAGTTGTTCCAGATATGTCTAGACCCATTACCCTCTATTGTGATAATAGTGGGGCAGTAGCGAACTCCAAGAAGCTGAGGAGTCACAGGCACGACAAACACATAGAGCAGAAGTATCATCTGATTCACGAGATAGTGCATCGAAGGGACATAATCGTCACGAAGATCGCTTCCCATATTAGAGAGAAAAGAAACTATAGGTTATATTATATATGATAAAAATATTTAAACTATAGGTTATACGTTATATTTGATATTGTTGGGGTTGATGCCCTAAAGTCTCGTATCCTGTAGTTTAAACAATTTGTACGAACGTTTGTGATGTATAATATATGATATTTTACTTCACTTCTTGTTTTTGCTCAGTTGTTTGTTTTATTTGCTTTACCACAAACCAATAAACATAAAATCCCTGGTTATTAGTATGTAACTTAAACATGTATGTGGTGACATACAAATGGATCATGTCTTAAGAGATAACCAAAATGGTCTGTAGTATATGGATATAGGAGGGAAACCTTATCCTGGTAACGCTACGGATACGGCCCACTTTATGGAATGGTCACAAGTATTGTGACTTGTCACAGATGGTCTGATCCTGATCATTCGTGTAGGGGACATGCAAGCGGGGGTGTCCTATACAAAGAGTTTGTATAAGATCTGACCACGAAGTGTTAACGTCTCGTTATATAACACCGTTCATGACAGAGACTTTACTTCATTAGGATGACCATAGGTAACATGACCTCAATCCTGAGTGAGTTGGGAATTCCTGCCATGAGGGCGATCCTTTGATTTGTATGGGTGCAAACGGCCAGGTCGCTGACTCAAATCTACCATTTTGGGGATTTGACTGATTTGGGAGCTGGGAACTCAGCTACACAAGATGGAATTCACTCCTTCCCCAAAGCAGGGGCAAGTAGATAGATAGCTCCCTTAAGGGCTGATTCCAAGGCTTGAACGATGTAGCGTCACACACCTTCTCTTAGCCCGAGAGGTGTTCACACATAGTTGGACTATATTGTATAGTTCATAAAAGGAATCAGTGGTACTTAAGAGTGAGATGTAACTATAGAGGCAAAATGGTATATTGGCCCAACTGTACTTCGGAGCATCTTTGAAGGGTCATCATACTCATGATTGGTTATATTCGATGGACACAGAAATATATCTGTGGTAAAAAGAGTTCAGCTGTTGGTCTTTAATGGAATGTCTGGCAGTTAACGGATGATGGATTTCGTGGCTAAAGAGTTTAGTCAACTATTCACGTACCATTAGAGCTTCGAGCCAGGGTCCATAAGGTTCCATAGTAGCTTGGATAAAGTCAGAATCAGTTTTTGGGTCAGTTTGGAATGTTCAAATTGACAAGAGGTAGTTCGATTATATATGATATAATTAACTAAATGTATGAGATACATATTTTGGAGGAAATTATATATAAATATGATTTATATCAAGTGGAGGAGAAATTACTATAGCAGATATATGATATCAAACTATAGGTTAAGAATATAATATGATTATATTCATTTATTAATTAATTGGTTAATTATGTGATAATTGGCCAGAAACTTCTCCTTAATCGTGTGTTAGTGGGAAAGTCTTATTCGATTATTGTAACTGAAGAATAAAAATGAAAATTTGTTCATTTGCAAAGAGTTCGAAAAAATCGCAATAGGTGTGAAAACGTTTCGATTGTTTAATTGAGAGCCTATACGATAGTTCCTTAACGCCTAAACGATCGCACGCCTCGCGTACTAAATGATCGCACGCATTCTCTAAATGATCGCTCAAACTTTTCTAAACGATTCTTTAGCAAGCCGAGTTTTCTGAATTGATCGTTTACTAATTACTAGGCGATTGCTTAGTAAAACCTACACGATCGTGTATCTTTCTTTAAACGATAAGCATCTGTTATACCGATAACCTTCTCCCACTTGCTTGTCGTTCTACACGATCATCCCTTTCCTTCCTTCCTCACCAACTCCATCAAAGACCACTATTTGAATTCTCACTCTTGAGAATACCAAGGGCTTCTAAGTGGTGGTGTCGTCCCCACTCTTGCTTGTTCGTTTTGCTGCCGTTTGTTAGACAATCGTGCTGCTGGTAGCC
Source organism: Benincasa hispida (assembly GCF_009727055.1). NCBI lineage: Eukaryota > Viridiplantae > Streptophyta > Magnoliopsida > Cucurbitales > Cucurbitaceae > Benincasa > Benincasa hispida. The sequence continues at coordinate 64,410,719 of NC_052356.1, read as the reverse complement.
GATTGATTGCTGGGTGATAAAGAAATGTAGAGGTTAGCTTCCACTGGGTTGAGTTCGAAGTGAAGACAGTTTTCAATTGGTATGTGAACTCAATCTCTTGTATTTTATTTCTGAAAGCAGCCTATAATTAGTGTTAAATTGCATACCTGTTTGTTAGAATGTGTGTGGTAGTTCGCCATAATGAAATAGGAAAGATCAAACGCCTCATGGATCTCTCTGTTCAAGAGATTCCTTCAGATATAACATATAGTTTACTATATATATATATATATATATATTATATTATATGATAAGTTAGTTATCATATTTATAAAATATATTAAATATATTTTTTTTAAAAATAATTTTATTATTTTATTTATTAAAGTTAATTGAATTGAATTGGGAGGGAGTTACAACTCCCTCATCTCTTTCTCTCCACCCATGAAATATATTAAATTTTTTTTTTTTTATAAAATAATTTTATTATTTTATTTATTAAAGTTAATTGAATTGAATTTGGGAGGGAGTTACAACTCCCTCATCTCTTTTCTCTCCACCCATGTAAGTGAGTGGTTGATTTTATTTGGCTTTTGACAGGAGAGAGTCTCCTTCTTCATCCTGGGAGATGAAAACGTTTTGTGTGTGGGACTTTCTCAGAGAACAATCACAACTTCTCATCCTCCTTTCATCTCTCATCCCTTCCCTCATTCCAAAATAGCAAAAACCCACCACTTTTGGGTTCTCTATTTGAGAAGACGAAGGTCGCCATTGTGGTAGTGCCCGTTTTCGATTTGAGGGATTCTTGAAGATCTTTCTTTAAAGGTAAGGGTATCTGAAACCCCAAGTTTTTTTTTTGTTGAGCATGCTGTAATTTATGTAAATGTATAATTTGTTTTTCTTTTCTGTAAAAATTTCATTCTGTGAAAAATGGGAATTGGGACGATCCTGCTTTTGCTCGAGGTTCCCTTCAATTTGGGATCCTTCAAAAAGAGGAGAGAGAGGAAGAAGAAGAAGAAATGGGGAAAAACACAAAAACAAAACCCTGGTGACCAACAGTGGGCAATGGGCAATAAAGAACATTTGATTATCTAAGAGTCCATGACTAGCATAATTGACATAATGCTTCAACGAGGAAGATCCTAGAATAAGGGAGATTTTTTTTTTAAAAAAAAAATATTTAGGAAAAGAAAGAGAAATCCAAGGGAAAAAAAGGAGGAAGAAAGGGAAATTGAGGAAAAAAGTTGCCAACGACCAATGGTCATAGGTAGCCTATCGATAACAATTGTCGATAATCATCGAAAACCATGCATTGGTCGAAGACGATCACAATGGTCAATCGATGATGGCACAATGATCGATCGATTATCGACAATCAAGACGGTCAGTCGGTCGTCAAGGGTCATTAACATTTGATTGTTGATCATCACTACAATAAGACATTAATAGTCACGACAATCGATCATTAATGGTCACATCGATCAATTTTCGATGATGAAGACGGTCAACAGTTAAGACGATCAGTCGTTAACAATCACAATGGTCGGTTGTCGACGATCAAGATGATATCCCGCTGATAGGGAAGACAGTCGACGATCACCAACGGTCATGACGTTTGGTCATTGACCGTCACTATGGTCGGTTGATAACAGTCACAACGATCGATCGTTAACAGTCACGACAATTGATTGTTAATAGTCACAAAGATCGGTCGTTAATGGTCACAGCAGTCAATCTCCAGCGATTAAGACAGTCATTCGTCCATGGTGACGATCAGGGCGATCGGTCGTCATGGTCGGTCAATTATGAAGTTGACCGATGTTTGTTTTCGATGGTCATCGACGATCATTGATAAGAGGTAGAAGATGAAGGAAATATTTTCTGATACCTATGATATTCATTAAATAACATATTCCAAACCCATGAGTTTGGTTTCTTAATTCCAGGAATTTTATTCCAAGTGCCCAAACATGGTTTGGCTTCAAGTGCCAAACCCCCCGATTCCAAACCCATGGACCAAACACCCCCTTAGAAAGATTTACTTCTTACTATCCTTTGCTAAGTTTCACACCTACATAGTAACGAGAAAACTTAATGTGCATCGTAAAGCATACAAACACCAAGGTTAACTTCAATGTATAGATGCTTAGAAACTCAAGTTCAAGGGTTTACATATGGAGATGATTCGATGAAGAATAAGATGAAAGAACTCTCTCAAATAGTGGATGAACAAATCTATGTTCAAAGACTTTGTAAGAACAATTCTTACAAGTATGAAAAATATAGAAATTAAAGCTAAAAAATTCCCAAAAAATTCGAATAAGCTCTCAAGAGGTTGTACAAGTTTTAAGAATTTTTTAAAGAATTTTTCTAATTTTTTTTTCAGACTTCAAATAAGGCTAGAAAGATTGAACTAGCCATTGACTACCACGTGTCAGCTTCTGATTGGCTAGATTTTAAAAATAATAATAAAATATAAAATTTGACTATTTGGTCCATTTTATTATTTTAAAAATAAAACTGCCACATGTCATTGCCTTACTGGTCCGATTAAAATAATAATAAATTTGAAATATTTAACCGTTTGATTTTTGTTTAACTATTGTTAAGTTTATTTCATTATTTTCTTCATAACCTCGCCACGTTTCGCAATACTATAAGACCACATGTTGCCACATCGTGGTCCATGTCATCTACCACATAATCAACTTGTGACAATTGAAGTGCCATATCATCTGCCATGCCAGCGAGTTGACCATTGACTATCTATGTGTCATGTGAAATATCATCTATTTGACCTTTGACTTCACCACGACTGCTGCCACGTCATCGATGCATCAAGATTTTTTGTTTTGGCCATAACTTATTCATTTAAACTCCGATTTAAGTGATTGAAATTGTGTCGGAATTGTTATTCCGAGCTCTATGCAATGGACACTTCAAAATATTTAAATTATTAATAAATAAAAACAGGTTTGTTATCATCAAAACATTAGTTAATTAATCAATTTGAGATTAAGGGTAAAAAAGCCAACAATATATTGTTTTACTTTGAATTCTAATTTTGCAACATGTATATTTATGTATTATTTTAATTTTGAATTTTTCATTTTAATTGTCTACTGGGAATTGTTTAGAATTCTGCCATATATAAATTTTGTTCACTAAAATATATTTTTACTGTCATTTTAATATTTTATAATCATAATATTTACAAAGGTGATATAATTATTAAAGGCAAAACGACTTGATTTATCTTCATTTTTCATTGTACCTACCTAAACTACAGTACCTCAATGAACAGATCATACAAATAAGGGAGTTTAAAGACAACTGAAATAAGACAAAATCTTGTAATTTGCTTCAACAATAGTTAAAAAAGTTGATACATAATAAGTGAAAAGAATAATTAAAATCAGAAGTCACCCTATATATAATATACAGTCGCAATCAAGAAATCAAGTATAAATACAATTTCTTCCAATTCTTTCTCAAATTAAAAAGTCTGCAAATCAAAATAATGAAGGGCTCAAAAGTCTTCCATTCCATACATATAAAACACACAAATTTAAGATAGGTTTTAATTATTCTTTTTAGAGCTTATTATGAAGTGGGAAAAATGGAACTTCTATCGTGAAATTGGGGAGTATGACGGGAACACGGATATAGATAAAATATAATATAAAATAAAATAACTAAAATTATAAATTTGAATAATATGAAAATTAATGGAATTTTGAGGTGGAATTCTCACCAATATTTGTGTGATTTTAAAATCCATCAAATGTCACTAGTTATAGGCAAAGAAGCAGTAGGATGTTGACTTACATGGACACCAAACATGAATAATTACAAGATACATGAACAACATGAAGGGTGACATATGGCTTTTGGGATAATAAGCAACGGGCATCTATTTATTATTATAATATTTATAATACTCCCCCTTAGATGCTCATATATATATATATATATATATATAAAATATGCCTTGTTAAAATCTTACTATAAAAAACCCAATGGGAAAAAACCCTAGTGAAGGAAAAAAAGTACATATTTCATAAAATATATACTCCTAAAAGAATACAATATATTTACTCTACCTCATGAAAACATCACTTAAGATCTCTGAGTCGCCGCATTCCAATGTTATGCACCAATTTTTCAAAAGCAAATTTGTTGTACAGTGATGTCGCCAGTTTCTTCAAGATCATGAGTGTAGAAAAGCTTTGTTGAAATATGCTTTGTTCTATCTCATTTAATATATCATCCTTTGATTTGAGCTATGCAAGTTGTGTTGTCTTCGTATAATATTGTTGGAAGATTTTTATTAGAAGACAAGCCACATGTTTCACGAATGTGCTAAGTCATTGACTCTAGCCATACACATTCTCGACTAGCCTCATGAATTGCAAGACTTTTAGCATGATTTCAGGAAGTGGTCGTTATGGTCTGTTTTACCGATCGCCATGATATAGAAGTTCCTCCACATGTGAATAGATAACCTGTTTAAGATCTAGTTTTGTGTGAATCAGATAAATATCCAGAATTTGCATAACCAACTAGATCAAAATTTGATTTATTTGAATAAAACAAACTCATATCGATTGTTCCTCGGAGATAACGAAGTATATGCTTAATTTTGTTCCAATGTCCTTTTGAAACTATATTTTGTTAATAAATTTACTGAAAATGTAATATCTGGTCTTGTATTATTAGCAAGATACATAAGTGTACCAATTGCACTAAGATATGATACTTCAAGACCAAGAAATTCTTCATTATTTTCTTGAGGTCGAAATATATCTTTCTTTATATCCAATGAACGGACTTCCATTGGAATATTTAATGGATATGCTTTGTCCATATAAAATCTTTTCAAATTTTTTTCTGTAGAAGTTGACCGAGGAATAAATATTCCATATGCTAAATGCTTAATTTGCAAACCAAGAAAAAATTTTGTTTTTCCGAGATCTTTCATCTCAAATTCTTTCTTAAGATATTCGATTGCCTTTGAAAGCTCTTCAGGAGTTCCAATTATATTTAAGTCATCAACATATATAGTTATAATACCAAATCCTGATTGTGATTTCTTTATAAAAACACAAGAACATATTGGATTATTTTGATATCCTTCTTTCAATAAATATCCACTCAGGCGATTGTACCACATCCGTCCTAATTGTTTCAGTCCATATAGTGGTCTCTATAACTTTATTGAATACCATTTCTGAGAATTTGATGTATATGTTTTAGGTACCTTAAATCTTTATGGGATTCTTATATATATCATTATCAAGAGGTCCATATAAATATGTTGTGACTACATCCATAAGATGCATATCCAGACTTTTATACACAATCAAGCCAATTAAATATCTTAATGTAATTGCATCCACCACTGGAGAATACGTCTCTTCAAAATCAATACCAGGTCTTTGTGAAAAACCTTGTGTAACTAGTCTTGCTTTATATCTTGTCACCTCATTATTTTTATTTCTTTTCCTCACAAATACCCATTTTTATCTCACAGATTTAACACCTTCTGGTGTTTGGACTACTGGTCCAAAAATCCGACGTTTTGAAAGTGAGTTTAATTTTGCCTCGATTGCTTCTTTCCATTTAAGCCAATCTTTTCTATGTCGACATTTCAGATATAATATCAAGAGCAACATTATTACGCAAAAATGTTGTCAATAATTACATTAGTTCGATTCTATCTTTTTCTTGACATGACATTGTTTATTGAAATCTCATTATTATCTTTAGATATTTCACCTTCCTTAGTAGTCATGTCAATGATTTTTTTTATGGATATTTACATCCTCAGCTAAGTCTTTTTCACTATTAATTATTTTTCATTTTTGATGATTTTTATCTTTGGAACCCACTAGTCTACCACGCTTCGGGCGTGTTATAGACTCATTAGTGTGGAATATCAATTTTTTATGGAACATTTGCAGCTGGTATATGTGACTTATTTCTTTTTTTGCATCTATAAATCCATCTAATAATTGATTTGCTATATTTTGTAAATAAATTATTTTCTGAACTTCAAGTTCACATTGAGCTGTATGGGGATCTAAATGAAACAATAACGATGCATTCCATGTAATTTCTTTTTCCACTTTCTTAATTCCTCCCCCCTGATGTTGGAAAATTTATCTCATTAAAATGATAATAAGCAAATCGTGCAGTAAATATATCACCCGTCAGGGGTTCAAGATATTTAATAATTGACGGGGAATCATATCCAACATATATTCGTAACCTCCTTTAAAGACTCATCTTAGTGCGTTGTGTGGAGCAATTGGAACATATACTGCACACCAAAAAATTCTCAGATGAAAAATATTTGGCTCATAACCATAAGTTAATGGTAATGGCGAGTACTTATGATAAGCTACTAGCCTAATGTGTACAAGTGACATTGCATGCAAAACAGCATGTCCCCATACAGATGAAGAAAGCTTAGCTCTCATACGTAATGGTCTTGCAATTTGCAAATGTTTTATAAATAATTATGCTAAACTATTTTGTGTATGAACATGAGCTACAAGATGTTCACCACTTATCCCAATTGACATACAATAATTATCAAAAACTTGGGATGTAAATTCACCAGCATTATCAAGACGAACGCTACTTATTGTTGTTGTGAAAATGCATCAAAGATAGTATCTGATCTGATTGTATAATCAGGAAATGGTGCTCTTAATTTAATTATTTGAGCAAGTAATCTTGCAAATTCCAGATTTTGACTTGATAATAAGCACACGTGTGACCATCTACTGGATGCATATATTAATACCATAAAATATCTAAATGGTCCATTTGGTGGGTTAGTAGGTCCACATATATCACCATGAATTCGTTCTAAAAATACAGGTGATTCAATCCCCACTTTAGCTTGTGATGGTCTAACTATCAATTTTCCTTGAGAGTAAGCATCAGATGATAATCCATTATATTGAAGAATCTTCTGGTTCTTCAATGGGTGTCCATTTGAATTCTCAATAATTCTCCTTATCATTATAGATCCTGGATGACCCAATCAGTCATGCCAAATTATAAATATGTCTGGATGCATAAACTTCAGGTTCATTGTTGTATATGTTTCAATTACTCGTATATGAGTATAATATAATCCAGAAGATAAAGTTGACAACCCTTCCAATATACGTTTTTCATTTGAGACAGTGGATATGATATAAAGAAATTCCACATTATTCTACTATCAGTTTCAATATGATAACCATTGCATCATATATCTTTAAAACTTAGAAGATTTCTCTTTGATTGATTAGAGAACAATGTATTGACAATTGTAAATTTTGTTCCTCTAGGCAAAATAATATTTACTTTTCCAAAACCTTCGATCAAGTTTGTAGAATCTGATATTGTATTTACTTTTACTTTCAACATTGTTAATTTGGAAAAGTATTTTTTATTTGTAAGTATTGTGTGTGTACTTGCATTATCTGCTAGACATAGATCTTTTTTGCTCATTTTTGAACACCCAACATATGAAAATGATCCATGTTTCTTCATTAAAAGAAAATAAATATACAAAAGATAACAAAAAAAAATATGAAGATAGAAAAAAAAAAAAAAAAAAAAATTAAGTCTAGATATTCTCAAAATGAAAAGAAACACGTGATGTTCCATCAACTACGCCAATCTTCTCTTCATGAGATTCAAAGAAGTCTGTCACATCCAAATTTGTTATATGAGATGGGTCAAATATATCATTATCCTGGTATGCAAAAATTTCTTTCACATTTTTCTATTTTTCCTTCAAGAAAGCTTGATAGAGGTCAACAAAGTGTTTTGACGTACGACAGGTACGTGACCAATGCTCAGTCATTCCGCATCGGAAGCATTTATTTTCAACACTCTTTGAACTTTTATCTTGTGGAGTTTTTCCTTTGTGATCATCACTTTGTGTGGTTCTTTTGAAATTTAAATGATTAGAACGACCACTGCGAAAATGATGATTATTTCTTCCTCTACCACGGTCATGACCTCAACCATGACCTCGACTACGACCTCGACCACGATTATTAATGTTCACTAGATTCACTTTAGGGAATGGTGTTGTTCCAGTTGATCAAGATTCGTGGTTCTTCATCAAGAACTCGTTATTTTGCTCGGCCATGAGAAGACATTAAATTAATTTAGAATATTGTTTAAAACATTTCTCTCGATATTGCTGCTGCAGGAGCATATTCGAGACATGGGATGTAGAAAATGTCTTCTTTAACATATCAACATCAATAATTTTCTCTCACATAACAACAATTTCGAACTGATTTTAAATAACGTGAAGTTGTAATCACTTACTGATTTGAAATCTTGTAACTTCAAGTGCATCCACTGATAGCGAGCTTTAGGAAGAATAACTTTTTTTGGATGATTATACCTTTCTTTCAAATTTTTTCACAAGATACGGGGATCTTTTATTGTAAGATACTCCATTTTCAATCCCTCGTGGAGATGATGATGAAGAAAAATCATAGTTTTTTCTTTATCGTGACTGGATGTCGTATTTTCTTCTTTAATAGTCTCCTCAAGATTCATAGCATCTAGGTGGATTTCGGCATCAAGTACCCATGACAAATAATTATTGTTGTTAATATCAAGGGCGAAAAACTCTAATTTTGTGAGATTTTTCATGGCATCACTATCATAAAATATTGTACTTATGCTAGAAATTTAATAGATATTGAATATGCAAAATAACATTAAATTTATTAATTATTATGAAAGAGGCAAAAATCGGTATACCTTTAAGACCTACTTTTAGCGGAGAAAAGGACAGGCGCTTGTGCTGATAACATGTTGTGAAATTGAGGAGCACGACGGAAACACAGATATAGAGAAAATATAATATAATAATATTAAATATATACATAATAAAATATAAAATAAAATAACTAAAATTATAAAATTGGATAATATGAAAATTAGTAAAATTTTGAAATGGAATTCTCACCCATGTATATGTGATTTTAAGATCCAATGTCATTATTTATAGACAAAGTGGCAAGTAGGATGTGGACTTACAAGGACTACAAGTATGAATAATTATAAGGCACATAGGCAACATAAAGTGTGACACATGGCTTCTGGGACATTAAGCAATGAGTATCTGTTTATTATTATAATATTCATAATATTCTCCTTTAGATGTCTGTATATATGAATATATAATATAATAATATTAAACATATTATTATATTATATTTTTTCTATATCCGTGTTCCAGTCGTGCTTCTCAATGTCATAATAATTTTTAATTTTTTAATCAATAATTAATAATATATCTTAACTAATTAAGTTATGCTAAAATATATGAACGATATATTTTAACATTTAACTTAATTACTATAAAAGACTAATGATTTATTGACCAGGGATTCTTTTTTAATATCAGAGATTCTTTTTACTACTAAGGGAAATAATAGTATATATTTATTTAATATATCATTTCTATATTTTGTAAAGTAACATGTAATTGATAGGATGCTCTGGATTGTGTATTTATCCTTATCATTCATAGGTTTATTTCCCTAGTTTATGCCATATATTTTATGTTATGCTTTCACCCTATACTTGATATACATGTGGCATGATTTGTCTTTTTATAGTATTTATTTGTTGGCTGAGCATATTTGTATCAACTACTTGGGAGATACGTGTAGTGCACGTGGTTTAAAATTTTTTTCACCTAAATATTTAGAATAAATTTTAAATTGTAATTTAATAATTTTTAACATAAAATTTTGATAAATGTTTAGAACAAATTTCAAACTGCAATTCAATAGTTTTTTAACCTAAAATTTTGATCCAACATTCATTGAGTTTAATTAGTAAATATTTAACATGAAAAGAAATAATTTAAAAATAGTGTAAAAAAATATATATTTCTTGTATTCAAGTTAATGGACAATGGATGAGATATTTTTCATGTTGTTGAAATTTTTTGAGAAAGTTTTTAAAGGTAAATAAATTTTCTAAATGCTTATGGTTGAATTTAAAATTTAAATACTTGATATGAAATTTAAAACTATAAAATAGAGAAAAATATATAAAAATATATGGATGAATAAAATTAAAATATGATGCAAATAAAGTTTGTAAAATAAAATTAATAAAAAAGTGACACAATAACACCTATCTTGATTATTACGTATGAAGTAATTCTTTTATAGTTGTTCGAAACTTTAAGGGAATTTTTCTATATCAAAAGGGGAAAAATATTTATCGGTTATTTGTTTGTTTATTTTTATAAAATCTCGAGCTCTCATCAAAGTCTTTCTTTTTTCATTGTACTTGATTTAAATTGTCTATAATAATCATTTGATATATGTGCCCTAAATTCTAAATAATATAATCCATAAGTGAATAATATTTTAAGATTATTCTATTTCATTATTAGTGAATATTATTAGTGAATACAATTATAAGGTTGTTCTATTTCATTAATTCAATAACATTTAAAAATATTTAACATATTTATAAATTTACGTTGTGAAAAAAAAATATGAGAAAACTTATATGATTGAATGAAAAATATTTTTAGAACACAATGGAAATTTGAAAAATGAAAAATAAAAAATAAAAAAATAAAACAAAAATGTGAGTTAAAAAAAAAAATTACCAACACATGGAGAAAAATTAAATTAATGAATTTAGTTACATGTTGACTTTTTGTAATCAAATAAATTTTTATCTAATTAAAATCTAACGAAAAAATAAATTTAATGGTTAGGAATCTAAAAAGACAGTTGATACAAATGAAATATTAACAAAATGAAATTTGGGTAAAAATAATAACATTAAATAAATTAATGATTCTCAAAGACTAACTATTGAAAAAAAAAAATTAACTTCAATGACTGAAAATCTAAAAAAAGAAAATTGAAATAATGGATAAAATGAAAAATTTAACAAAAATAATAATTAAAAAAAGATTGAGGGTTGAAACAACAACATTAAATAAATTGAATTCTCAAACCTGCCGGTTGAATTTTCATAGTCAAATAAATCTTCATCTAATTAAAATCTAACAAAAAATAATTTTAATTTCAATGATTGAAATCTAAAAGAGATTAATTAAGAGAATTAAAATAATATTTAGTTTGACTGAATAATAATATTTAATTTTGATTTAACTACACAATACACAATAGATGATTGGACTTTTAAACTTAAGAATAAAATTAAATGAATTTTTAAACTCTCTATTTTGATCAATTTTTCCCTTCATTATTTACTATGGCCTAATTTACTCAAATCTCTCTCTCTATCTCACATTCCCCTATTTTCTTTTTATTTTTTCTCATTCTCAATAATTCTCTTCATCATCTTAACCAATTTTCTTTTTTCTTTTTACAATATGAATATCAATTGAAAATAAAATTATCTCAAATTGTAATTAAAAAAGCAACAAACTGTATCAATAACGATAAAACCTTTGCTTAGTACTATATCAAAACTAAAAATGAGGATGAACAAACATGTCACAAAAACTCAAAGAAAAAATAACAGTACCTTTTTAAGCATTACAACGAGAACTTCGAGGATTGCATAATATCAATGAGGAGTAACATATATTTGGAACTAAGATGCAAAATTGAAATCTACAAATTATTGTTATGGACAAATAAAAAAAAAGTCATAGTATAAAAGGGAAAAAAAACAAAATATTCTATAACATAACCATTTATAAATACATCAAAGATTTAAACAAAAATATAAAAGTTTAATCTACAAAAAATAATCTTATTAAGAATCTACATTTCAATAAATAAAAACCATTCAAATCAAACCCCAACCTAATCTTCATAACATGATCTCAAATTTCGAATGATTTGTTCATGTTTTCTTTTGCCAAAAAAAAAAAATCAATTCCCCGAAAATCCACAATTTACACAATTTCTAAGATCTGTGAAAATTTGCGGCATAATAATAGAATAAGAAAATTTGAATTAATCGTAGTAATGGATGAATCATACGTGAATCAGTGACCATTCATCCATGCCAATCATCAAAATTTTCAAAATTATGAAACTGAGTAAAACAACCACTAACCTTTTAGAAATCCTGAACATCATTCTTGGGATCCGATAACTTTTAAGGAAGAAATCACCATCAAACAAACTAATTTTATGAAAGCTCTTGTTCATAAAAAGATTCCAGTGTTATAAAGAATTAGTTGGGTTGAAAGGTTTTATAATAAAAGGGTACGAGGCTTTTAAAAACGCTCTTATTTGAAGAGAAAAAAGTGAGTGATTAAAAAATTTTACGTGGGGAGGAAAAATGAAAATTAAGGCAAAAGGGCAAAAAAGAAAATTTGAACAGAAGTAAGGGTAAACTGGAGAGTCAAAGATTCTCCTCATTTTCCCCTTTTAATATAGTATAGATTATTACAATCAATGAAATTAAGACAATCTTTTCCTCTACTCTTTCTCAATTTATGATCGTGTGAGAGCTCTGAGCTCTATTTTTTTTTCTCTTCTATGGCGATTGATGAAGCTTCGTCATCAGCTTTGTTAGCTTTCGGAAGTAACTAATTTTATGTTTCTAATCTCATGTGTTGTTATGTTTAATATGCTTAATTATCTATTTTTATAGAAACTTGAGCAAATCATGCATTCCAGAGCATTACCAGCCATTCAGAATTATTTTGGAGCTATTATGAGCGGTATCGAGCACTCAAATCTTCAAAGAACACAAAAGGACAAAAATGCCCTAAGGAGGCCTAGTGCAACGACACCGCCTGACTCATTTTCCAGAAGGCACGTAAAGGCATGAGCGTCGCAATACTACAGACATTGACAGAAGACGAAAGGCGAGCATAGCACCATCCAGATATTGTGCTCGAGGTAGAAGGCCTAATTGGGGTGTAGCACCGACGCGATTTTATAAAATATCGCTATTCGATTTTTAGGGTTTTTAGGTTGAGATTTTGATGGAGGCTGAAGTTTTTCTCAAAATTCTTCTCCCTCCCTTGTATTTCTAGCTTCTTTAACTTAGAATTTTGTATTGTTGGGTTGTAATTGAACATTGAAGCTCCTTCTCTTTATCTCGTTTATGGATTGTGGAAGTAAGTGCATTTTTCAAGTTTTTGGAGCAAAGAATCCATGTAACTTTTGTGAGACTTCTCTTGATTGATTCAATTCATTTTGATTTATATTTTTTAAAAATTAATTACAAAGAGCTACAATTAATGATTAAAAAAAGAGTCCACCCATGAAGATGATCTTCAAACTAAATTGACAACATCCGATGTCTCCGAACATGAGAGACAAGCTCTTGAACTACAAAATTGTAACTATACTTAACAAAGTGGAAATCTTCAATAGCACCACAACCATGAAAAAGCACCTAAAGTCATAGGTTTAAATATTAGTTTTAAATTGTTGTGTAATGGAAGTCAATATATTAACTAGGTAGTATGCTAATACTAGAATCATCGTCATATGGAACATTTTTCAATACTTAATTAATCCTGTTAAATTAAACGCTCTATAATGCTTTAAAATTGTTTAGTCAATCATCATTTATATCAACCAACCTTTATTTTTTGTTTTTTAAACGTCCTTTATATAAAGGTATGTGCACGACTAAGTCAATTTTTTCCTTTATTTTTTTTTTTTTTTTTAAAAAAAAAACAAATAAGCTAAGAAAAGTCAATTTGGTTTCTTAAGAAAAAAAATTGAAAACCAATATTTCTTTTTCTGTTTTCAAAAAGGATAAATGGATATAAATTTTTTTAAAAGAACAATTAATAATCTTGCTCATACCAAAAAAACTTGAATATATTTAATTAATTCCAAAGTTGTATCAAAGTAACTCAATACCAATATTTAGGATTCTATTGCATTGGTTTTATTTTTCATTTTTTCAATTTTGAACAAGCACCCTATCATTTATTTTATATATAAATTTATTCGATGAGAATTTATCAATGAAAATTTGTTGACACGTAAAAATTATGGCGATCTTGAACCTTTGGACAAAGCTCTTCATGGGTTGACAAGTGCATTTCAACCGATTTGAAAGAGAGTTTGCATTGTCGTGGTGTCGAGCCGAATACATTCCCATGCTTAAGCTAGTTTAAGAAGTGTTTAGTTTGACCAACACTCGAAATATTGTTTATCCCACGAGGTGGCAATGAGGGACTTTTTAAAGAGTTTGTTTATTATTTATCTCAATTGGTCAACTATAGAGAGCGATCAATGCCTAGGTGACAAGTTGATGTAATTTTGCAATTGTTTCATCTTGCTTGTAGCATCTTGCAATTTTTTCATCAAGCTCTATCTTCAACTACTCCAATGATCTCTCTCTATAAATAAAAGAACGCAACGATGCAAAACAATATGTTGAAATGACGATATTTTCTACCATCTCAGCTATTCACAAACTTAATACTATCTTGAATATTGAGGTATGTGTGACTTAAGCTAACACCACATTAGTATAAACAGTTTTTTTTTGTTTTACAAGCTTGAGTTTGATTCTCATCATATAACTTTATCGTTGGTAGAAAACAGCAAACATAGTATTAATACAGTTTACAAACATTTGTAGGGTCAAAATTGACAATTTGAAATAGCTCAATTAGTGACCATAAGATATTTATTGAAAAAAAAAAAAAGAAGATATTTGAACTTATTAAGTTAGCATAATTATGATACATAACCCCACAATCATTCAAAATGAAGTAAAAGTTTTCCCTTTTTGTCAATTTCCTTTGTATGAATACACTAAATACATCACCCAACCTTGATGCATATTGTTTAGTTAATATATTTTAAATTAATTAGAACTATGGAAGGACATTATCATGATGATTCAAATTTTATTTCTATTGTAATGGAAATGAGTTGAATGTTATTAATGGGTTTCTGACTACGATTTAATCTATTCTTATTATACGTTAATAAATATCGTTAAAAATAATATAATAACTAATTCAGTTTCATTTTCTTTACATTCCAATCTAAATATGATGGGAATCACTACGTTTGAGTTTTAATTATTTTTCAATTTAGAAGAAAATTAAGAAGAATCTTAATCACTGAATTATAAGAGATATTAGTTTGAACCTATATATGAACTTCGAGAGGTTCGAGGCTTCAAGTTGGCATAATTTTATAGACGAAAAAATATATAAAATAATAATAATATGTAAATTTCGTGAAGCTTAATGCGTAAGTTTCTTGTTGCTTTGGCTTGTGGAAGAAGATTGCGGACGTTGACGGCCATACATAATGATGTACACGCCTGCCGAGAAATTTTCAAATACGGCCATGTCCACGGTATACCTCTTCTCTTTCCATTTCGTTGACCATTGCCAAATTCAAGTGCGAATATTGACCCTGCGAAATTATTCTAATCTAAAATCATTCAACTTTTATGTTTGTGTTTATTTAGTATTTAAACATCTAAGATCTCCCTTTCCTTTAGTATATAATTTTAGGTCTTATAGGACCAAAAACTCAATTTTGCTTGTTGTTTTGTCTAGTTGAATAATATTGTACTTTATTCAAGTAAATTTTAGAACAACATTATACCAAAATTTTGAATTAGACAGACTTCTTGACGCATATTAAAATTCAAGATTTTTATTAAATAAATTTAAATTTGAGCTTCTTATAAATTTGACAAAATAAGTTCAAAAAATTAAGTTCATTACCTAGATTTATTACTTTTGTAAAAATAACAAAAAGCAAGCTCAACTCACGTGATACGCTTGATACACATAATACACTTGATATCTTCGATACACTTTTGATATACACTTGATGCACTATTAGTATACACCTAATATACTTGATATATTGTTGATACACACTTGAACTATTGATAGATGCTTGATCCACTTGATATACTATTGACATACAGTTGAAAATGACTAGTTATTTAAGTGTTTTAAAACAATCACAAAAATGATTTTTTTTTAAATACATTTTTTCTCTAGTTATTCCAAACACATCCAAATTATCAAAATGAGTATACTAAATTGATCGTTAGTGAACTTTAAGTTGAATTTTATCAACTTATTGTATATTTATACTTAAAAATGAAAGAAATAACATCATTTAAAAATGGAAAAAAACTACAAAAGGGTAAAAAAATATAGTAAATACAAAAATTAAAGTGAACAATAACTCATATTGCTGCAAACAAAAAATATAAAAAAAATACGAATCAATGAAAAAATACGCAACTGATATACTTTAAATGTGGTATATTAGTTGACTAGTATACAAAAAAACATGAGTTTGTTAAAAGAGCAAAATTGGAATATGGAATAAACGAACATTTAAGTATGAGAATTCTATCATATCTACTATTTTTTATATGTTAAAGGCATACCCCTAATTATATATTTTGGATTTGCCACCCATTACAATTTTCCTTTAAATTTTGTATCATATAGATTTATAGGTTTTAAGAAATTGAACATGGTTGGAATCTATTAACATAAAATTCATAATTTTAAAATTCAAAAGGCTTATTAGACTCGGGTTGAAAGTTCAGTGATCTATTTCAAAATTTTAACTATATGAGCTTATTGGACACAAATATGAATTATGAAGTAAACTTATAATAAGTAACTTTGGGTTTTGTAACATCAAATGATATATTTGGGAGTAATTATGAGATAATTAAAATCACTATCAACCATTCTTTTAATCATTCAAAACTAATTTTGATAATATAAAAATTACATTTAAAAATATAAAATTTAAATATTAAATTGATTTTGAGTGATTAAAGACATGTTCCGAAATGATTTCGAGTTACACAAAAATGATTTAATCCTTTCAAAATCACTTTCAAACATGATATTGAGATAATGTCTAAATTTCAATTTATATGTTGATTCTTAGATTGTTGTATTCGATAAATTTGATCTTTTAAATGCTATTTTAATATATATCTAAATTTATTTCTTCATCTCATTTTTGGTCTACAAATTATTAGAATGTCTAGTTAATATGGTATTTGAATCTTTTAAAAAATAACTTCAATTATTGTGTCAATCTTCTAAAGGTCAAAATTTGAACCTCTTTTGCACAAAATTTAATTATATATATGTGGATACACACGCATATGCATGCATACACACGAACATTTTAAAGTTCAAAAGTCAATTAACACGCACGCATGCGAATACACACACAAAAATTTTGAAATTCAAAAATCAATGGACATACGTATATACGACAATTTTAAAGTTTAAAAGTCAATTAAGCACAAACAAACATTAATCTAATTAGAATTAAATTTAAGTTTTGTATTATGTTGGGTTTCAACAACCTTTAAATCTCACTTGAGTCTCACTTAATCTCATTTCGATTCATAAATGATTAAGATATCTGAGAAAAAAAACATATTTGTTATTGTCGATATTTTATATGTTCACCTTTTACCTTGGGGGATAATTAAAAGAGTGGTTTTGAATATGTAGGTTAACACATTTGATATAGATATGCATTGGAATAGGATCGAGTGTGGCATAAACAAATATTATTAGATAAGGAAATAGCAACAACAAAATAAAATTAACATTTTAAAAGTATTAATCTAAACGCAACGCCTAAACGAACGGCATAAATTTATCTTGAATGTTAAGAAATCTAAAATCTAAAATATCATAAATTAAATATAAAAAAATGAAAATTTGATTATACAATTTCACACCAATAATTAGAGATGTCCACGGAGCGGGATAAAAATAAGAAAATCTTCCCATCTCTATCCCCACCTTCTATTTCATTTTTTCATTTTCACGAAATTTCCTAAGATGATGGAGAAAAATTTTGAACAAACGACTCACGAATGAAATGAAATAGAGCAATGTATTGAAAGGTAAGAGTGATTGAAGAATGTAAACGAGCACAGAGAACAATATCCCAAATAGATAAGATGCCAAAAACTGAATTCGTGTGGGTTAAGCTAACGCATTTAATCTTTTATTTACACATTATCTTACTAATAAATAACAACCTCTTCACACTTCCCCTTCCCTCAAATCCCTTTTCACGAAATCCTAATATTCTCTTCTCTCATTAAATCCCATTTTTACATTTTTCCACTTTTTCTTTTTAATTAATTTTCTCCCGAAAAAAAGAAAAGAAAAGAAAAGAAAAAGCTGCTCTTAAAACAAATTCTACACACACACAGAGAGAGAGAGAAGGATACCTTGCTTGAGCTGAGAAGTGGACGTAAAGGAAGAGATTAAGTAGTAGGAATATACAGCTTGGATTTCGGGTAACATTTAATTTATTTCTCTTTTATTTTTTTGCAGTCTTTTTTACGTATTATTCTTTTTCACCCCTTTTTTTTTTTATTTATTTTTTTCCAATATGACAAACCTTTCTTCTCACTCCATCTTTGACACTGCAGCTGCCTCCTCTAATCCATTAAAGAAAAAAACCCTAAATTTAATTTTATTTTTTGTTTTTTTTTTTTTTAAATCTCTTTCTCATCTAAAAGATGGTGAAACTGAAACGTCCACTTATGAGGAAGAATCCGATTTTGCCCCATCTCCACTCTTACTACCCCATGTTTTTTTTTTTTAATAATTTATTTTTGTAATTATGTTATATATATAAATATAAAGATATCAAACTAGAGCTTTATTAACGTACGATTTTCTTCGTTTAATTGTCACTCGTGATAAACAGAAAGAAAAGCTATCAATCGAACTTTTATTTATATTTTAAAATTGATTTTTGATAAGAAAATAGATATATGGATGTATCCAAGCGTTAACATTAATATTTTTATTGACAGGAAGATATGAAAATTTGGTGTGAATTTGGGATTTTTGTTTGAAATTTGAAGAAAAAAATGTAACATTAATTAGATGGTGTCATATGTGCATATGTGTAGATACGCAAGCATTTAGTAACTTGACGTCGAAGCAACCTTTTTCCTATTTCTAGAAAACTCCTTTTTTGTTTTCTTTTCTTTTTCTAATCTATTTCTCTCTTAATTTGAAGGAACGTGTGGTGCTCTCAACACAACTTCCACAGCTTAGAAGCAACAAAACAAATTAATTCTTTAATAAAAAAAGAAAAATTCCTTCCCCCGACATCCGAATGAGGTGGTTGTTTTGTTTGGTGATAAAACACAAGTAGACAAAGCTCAAAACTCTCTTGATTTTGGTTTTTTTTTTTTAATAATATTTTTGTGTCCAACAACCAATCATATGGTCCTTTTTGTTGTTATGTTGGAGTGGGAATTAGCTTCCAATAATAAACCAAAACGAGAGAGATGACTTGGTGCAGTGGCTCAGACGACGAGTCGTCTCCTTCTATTCATCAATTAACCAAATCCAACGACGCTTCGATTCTCCATCATCCATCCCCAGCCGTCCGATGCCCATCATGTGGCCATCACATTCAATTACAAGATCAGGTATGTATGTGTGTGTATATATATATATTCCTACCCATTAATTAACAATTTATTATTATTATTGATGAATTTATTGATGTTGAATTATTATTTATTGAAGGCTGGGATTCATGATTTACCTGGATTGCCAGCTGGAGTAAAATTTGATCCAACGGATCAAGAAATTCTAGAGCACTTAGAAGCTAAGGCAATTTCTGATATTCGAAACCTTCATCCTCTTATTGATGAGTTTATTCCTACTCTTGAAGGAGAAAATGGGATTTGCTACACTCACCCTCAGAAACTTCCAGGTACTTACCCTTCTTATATATATATATATATATTTTCCACAGTCTTGTGATTAATAATCACATTAAAAAAAAAAAAAAAAATTTAATTTGAAGTCTTTTGTATTGATAGATGAAGATTTTTATCTTTTGATTCAAGGGGTTCTGTTTGTTGGAGTTTTGAAATTTTCGTGTGGGTTTTTGCGGAAGTACTTGTGTATTGCAAGTTATGCCTTTGATCCCTTTATTTGAGGTTTTCATTTTCGGATTTTGAAATGAAAAGAGTTTTAAATTTTATTCAAAATTCAAAACCTAAATTTGAGAACTACATGATTTAATTCTTATTTCATAACTACCATTTAGCTTCTAAAAATTAAATTTATAAATACTATTTCATCCACTTAATAATTATTTGTTTTGTTATTTCTGCTCTTTTGAAGAGTTTTTAAAAATAGGAAAAATTACCTTTTTTTGTCTCCAAATTTTAAAGAATATGTGCGTTGTTTGGTCATTGAGTTTTAAAACTAGATCATTTTAGTGTTTAGGTTTTTAAAAATAGTGTATTTTTGTCTCTAAAGTTTTAAATATAATCTTTTAGTCTTAGTTTTAAGAATAGGTTTTGAAAAGTTAATAAAGATTTTTTAAAAAAAAATTAAGCAATATATGATATTTAAAATTAATGTTTTTATTAAATAATAAAAATATTTAAAAGGAAATTTTTAAACCTATTTGTAAGAAATTCGGGAATAAAAAGAATCAAAATTGTGAAAATTTGGGAGTAAGTCACTCCTAAGAATTTAGGACTAAGAAAAGATACATTGTCAAAACTTAGGGAACCATGAATCCACCGGAAACCTAGATAACTAAAAAAGGTAAGATTTGTGTTCTAAAAAACAACTAAATAGTTTTTTTTTATTTTTTTTTGTTTTCCCAATTTGGTCACGAAAATTCAATTTTGTTTTTAGGAAAAATGGAAAAGAGTTTATGCAGATAAAAGAGTATGTAAGAACAGCACACATCAATTTTTCAAAAGTCAAAAATATTATTAAATTGGTGCTTGGGTTTTTTTAATAAACTTGTTTTGAAAAAATCCCTCAAATTTCAAATATTTGTTAGATATATGATAGTAATATATATATGTATATATATATATATAATATTAATAAGACCCCTTGTAAAGGAAATTGGGAAAAAAAATGTACGAAAATTTTAAAAATAAAAAAATTGAAATAGCGATCAAATGTAAATAATTGAAATTCTTGTCTAATTGGAATTAATTCAAATGTTTAAAAATATTGTGGATAAGTTTTTGAATTATAAAACCCTAATTAGTTTGAGAGGGAATGCTTACAAATGGGTCAATTCTTCTCTCCTATTCATGAAGTTTATGTTCTCATTTAGCAATATTAAAGAAGAATTATTTTGGAAGAAACTTAGTAACATGTTTGGTATTTTGAGTTATGATAGCTTGTTTCCTTCTTTTGATTATCATGATTGGCAAAATCATTCTTTTTGTTTTTTAATTTTTAAGGTAGTCATTTTAGTTTCATACATAGGAAAATGAAAACTGTCATTAAATTGAAATTGTCTATGCAAAGGCAATAGTAACTGATATGAAATTGGAAAATGATCCATAATCTTTACATATAACTCAATGGTAGCTTATTTTTTAATTTTTACAGAGATAATAGATGTTACAAAAATAAATAATTGATCAGTAAAAATAAGTCACAGTAAAATTTTAACCGACAATGAGGTATTTTAAATTATAATTTTTTAACAAAAATAAAGTAAGAAATTCTATGTTTCTGTTATTTACATTTTCTGATAACATGAATATTATTATAGGAGTGAGTAAAGACGGACAAATACGACATTTCTTCCACCGACCATCAAAGGCCTACACAACCGGAACAGAAAAACGACCAAAGTCCACACCGACAGGAAGGCAAACGAGACACGTTGGCACAAAACCGGTAAAACCCGACCTGTTTTCATCGTGGCGCGTCAAAGGTTTCAAGAAAAATCCTGGTGTCTCTACACAAACTACGGCCGCCAAAGAAACCGAAAAAAACCAACTGGGTCATGCACCAGTACCACCTCGGCAACAAGCGAGAAGAGAAAGACGGCGAATTAGTTGTGTCCAAAGTTTTTTACCAAAACCCCACATATGCCCAGCTCCACCGCCGCCGCCGCCGCCACCACCACCAACAATACCCCCCTCCTCCAATCAGAAATCAAATACAAAAATGCCGCCCACCACCACCACCACCACCCGGATTCCACCGCTGCCGCTGTTGTCGATTATTACAACGCCGCGGCATCCAATAATAATACTAATTTCATTAGTTTCGATCATAACTCTGAACCCACGGTTCCTCAATTATTACCAAATTTAGTTCTCAGTGGCGACGGCTCTTCCTTCATTCGGTTCCCGCCGGCCGACACAACCAAAAGAAAGCTCGACAGGAAACTCTGACATGTCGTTTCTGACACAATTTCTGAATTGCAATATTTGGTGGTTGGTTTCTTTCTTTATTCTTTTTTCTTTTTGGGTATTTTTTTTAAAAAAATTGTTGTGAGGTAACAATCGAATAAATTATTGGATACATGTAGGTAAAGAGGAAGTAATATTTTTTTTTTTTTTTTTTTTACAAAAAAAGGAAAAAAGAAATAAAAGAAGGTGGTTAGTTGGTTAGATTGATTTTCTGTGATCAAGGTGGGAAAAAAAAATAAAATAAAAACGGGAATAAGATGAAAATTCAGCATTTTTTTTTTTTGACAATATTGGGACGGGGTGGAAAATTACAGTCGGTTAGTTGAGGGTTATGCTCATTTTGGCATACAATAAACATATATATATATATATATCACGCAATTTATGTTGAACAGTGGCTATATATATCACGCAATTTATGTTGAACAGTGGCGGTTGTTATGTGATTTAGAAATGTAGACTGCTAATATGATCATAAGCATTAATTCTTACGATGTACGATTAATCTGTAAATCTTTTGGTTATTCACTTCCAAATTTTGCTGAGTTTTTTTTTTTAATTACTAATTTGTCTTTATTTGCTGTACTTTCTGTACTTTATTTTATATTTTAATAATATTCAATTTCAGTTCACTTGTACTGTATATATTTTGAATTTTGGTGTTAGAAAATTTCATGGAGAATTGAGAACCTGTTTGGTGGGCAATCGAAAAATAAAAATTTAAAAACTAGTAATTTAATGAACCATAATTGCATTTTGGATCTTTATATATATGTTTGATAGCATATTGAGAAATTGGATTCAAATTTAACAATCAGTCAAAACGTGTTTGATAATATATTTATAAACTATAGAACAAATTGTAGTTATCCACTAACTATTATGTAGAATATCAACCAGGATAATTGTTTTAAATAAAAAAATTATTGGAAACATTTCAAATATAGCAAAATGTCACTGTCTACTAGTGACAGACACGAATAGATACTGACACTTTGCTATATTTGTAAATAATTTGACTCATTTTTAACTTATGGGTTTGTTTTATTTTAAAAGTTTTGTATATAACATATAACAAATATTTTTATGTAACCAAAAAATTGAGTTTATTACATGAAAAATTATAGTTATAAACTTTTTTGTCTTTTTCAAATATAATTCTACATTTGAAAATTTAAAATTCAATCTAAAAACAAAGAAAACATAAAATCGTTCTCTTCAGAATGTGCACAATTTGGATTAAAGAATGTGAAACAACTTTCAAAAACAAAATTTAGATTTATTTACCCTTTCAAAATATATAATAGAATAAGAATGGTTTACCAAGCAAGCCTTTACATTTTACTCTTAATTGTGTAATTTGGAAATTTTGAAAAATGTTTTAAGAGACAAATTAGAGAAAAAGATTTCAAATCTAACTTGTTATATATAGTTTATTTATTCATGTGGATAAAAATCAAGGGGACAACTTCTTCCAATCAGATGACTCTAGACCTGTGGAAGAAGAAATTGATATGGTGTATTAAAACTTATATAAATTAGAAGTAATTCCCACAGATTTAATTTTGTTATTGCAGTATGATTGACTGATATTATCACAACACTACAAGAAAATACCTCTTTTTTTACGCTTAAAATCGTCAGAAAATGGTAAAAATCGTGCCGAGAGATCAACTCCTGACGCCAAAAGAGTCATCGGGGAGTTTGGTCGGGATATACTCTTCGGAAAAAATCTCCCGATGCGCAAACACATATCGTCGAGAGTTAGTATATCACCGACGCCTCATATACCATGTCGGCAGTTACGAACTCTCGACGAATGTATAAACATCGTCGGGAGTTTGATTCAAAAATTGAGTTTGTGAACCGAACTCTCTACGACTGATATTGAAGAACTTCCAATGGCTACATCGGGAGATAGTACACTAGCATGTTTTTTTTTTTTTAATATTTTGATTCGAATAATCTAAAATTTAGATTATTATTAAGCAAATCAAAGATATTCTCATAAAGAACTAAACAAACAAACAAAATCATAGTATTCTTTATTACACAAAATAGAGAAAAGTTGGCAAAATGGTCTACAAAACAAATATGTCTTGACTAATACATAGAAGAAAGTGTGATGACATATCCAAACCACATATCCAACAGTATCTCCAAACAACATCTCTAAAATAGTAGTTTGCCTACAATAATTACATTAATAAGAGACATTATTATATATATCAAGATTAAATGTAAAAAGAACTCTCAAACCCTCATTTGAAAACTAATCTCTACCCACCCTGTACAATATTCAAAATTTATAAACTTCCACGAACAAACAAAAACCATAAGGTGAATTCTAGAATCCTACAAAACAAAGAAAATCAACACACTTCCAAGGCTACATGTTCTCAACCTTAAACCTCTACAAACACCCAAAAACCACAAGTTAAACACCGAAAGAAAGATAACTAATCTCAACCCACCCCATACAACATTTAAACTTTATAAACTTCCCTCACAACATTTAAACTTCATAACCTCCAAAAATACATACAAAAACTCAACAAACACACAAAAACTCCATAAAACAACACATGAAAATCTAGTTGTTTGGCTACAATAACTACAGAATAGCCAACAATTCAATATCATAAAGCTACTAGTACGACATAACTACTTTGCTATGATAACTACAAGATAGCAACATATTAGCCAATTAGATAATAAAGTAATCATACCTAATTCGATGGCCTTTCTCTGTGTGATCATATCATATCTTCAATAATTTTTTTCATTTCTTCCATATGTCTTGTATGATCATCTCTCATTTGTTTTTGAACTTCTTCAAATTCCTTAATCTTCAATTGAGACTGTTCAACATTGACTTTTAGTTCGCTTACCTCCCTATCATGCATTTCTTGAGTAGATGACAAACTCGATGAGTTGCCACCCCTCTTTGACTTAGGTTTAAGACCCCAACCTAGACCTTTTACATGACCAGGTCGTATACCCAAAACTGTCTCATAAACTTTGTCCCCTATTAGTGGTTAGGAACCTTCTAGAGTAGGTTTGGATTTTAATTCTAACATTTGTTTCTACATATATTAATTAAGTTGCGTCAGTACGAGTGACTGAACTTACAAATTTAAAATAAAATAATAAAAAAAAATTGATTACATGTGAATCCTTAGCTTCCTGATTCACAATAATTTCCCCTCGGACCTGCCTACATGGTCGAATGATAATTTCTCTCGGTTATTACTATTCGTCTCCGAAATTTCCTACATTAAAAAAAAAAAGATATTCCATAATAGTAAATGAAGTAAATAATAGATGTCATCAATTATTGTAACCTAAAATTCTTCGCTTTGTAAACGGTCACACAAAAAATGTCAATCTTCTATTCTATTCTTAAGTTGACTAGGTAGATTGGCATGTGCTTGCTGAGGGTTGCTACAATTCTTGTAATGTCTGTGGAAATCTGCTTTGAATTCTTTGAATGTGTTTTGCATTCGATGTTCGATAAAAAATTTTAAGTGCTTGGTTTGATAAATCAAGCACGAAATACAGCTACAAAAGAATTAAAGAATAATTAACATATGATGTTTATGACAATCTAAAAGAACAAACTTATAAACTTATCAACAATTGACTCTTAGCCAATTGAAGAAATTCATTTAGAACATAAGCAAAATTAGGACATCGTACTGAAAATGTAGATATGACAGCTACACCAATTGCATTACTAAATCGTACAGAATGTTGACAAATCGACTTTTTATCCCCTTCTTTGATCATAATTGGAATTCTCCAACTCAAAGTTGTGCGAGTGCTTGCGTTTCCTCCTAGTGGATGAAGAGCTACCATTAGAGGAATAAAACTTTAAAAGAGCTTAGGATATATTTCAGTCAAACGAAGATGTGTGCAAATACTAACCTGAAGTGTTACCCGCAGAAGATCTTGTGTGAGGATATGTCTCCTTCTCCTGGAACTCTTCATCTACCTCATGTTACTTGTTAGGGGTTGACAACGTATCTATACAAACACAAAAAAGACAAAACAATATAAAATCAATATTAAATATGTGTAAACAGAGAAAGAGAAGTGAGTAGATACATGATTAGTCATCACTGTCATTTAAATCTAATTATCTGTCAGCACTTGAACTGTTATTGGGAGATAATTGCTCTTCATCATCGTTGACGAAGTATCACTGACATGCCGAATAATTGATCGTTCCACAACTGTCGGATCAACATCGACTCTACATAAAATAACCTCCTCAATAGATTCATCCACTCAAACTCCACCGAAAATTTCTAGTAAATCTAGTTGTTCATTTTCAACATCCTCCACTTCTGGTACGTCCCATATTCGCTTATTTTAGACTACTTGAACAATTTTCCAATTGCTACCATATATTAATGAAAGGCTCAACAACATACCAAAAGCGAGATGTGTTGATTGATTTGTATTCTAAATCCACGTGTGTACTATTAGTTTTATTGTTATCTGTGTCAAACCATCTTTTATTCGTATATTGGGAATCTAATACATCGTCTAAGATACCGTAGAAATTGTTATCAAAACTTCTATTAGCACTGATCTCCTTGGCCACCAAGATTCCACCATTTTGTGTAGCTCGACGATTATCACACTCTATAGTGTGAAATCGTACCTTATTAACAATGCATCCATTATAAGAGCGCACCTTAGACGAAGGTCCCATTGCAAGTGAAAAGAAATCATTATATAGATCTTCTTTCTCGCACAATTGTAGAACCTGATAATTCATTATACATTAAAAATGACCATAAATACTAAATCACCTTTGAACTTCCAATACTATGAATATCTGAGCTCTGAACCAATCCGAAATTTGTTGTTGATGTCTTATATATAAATCGAGGCGCTTTGAACTTCAAGACGAATTAACCTCAAGCGTTTGAAGGAAATCAATCCAGAGGATTCCCATGAGTAGCGAAAGGGATCGTTCCAAATTCCATTCGCATTGAACACGAACAATTACAGTCTTAAACGGAAACAAACAGGTCATGCATATACAGAAATTACAACATGCTACAATACCACATTCACAAACATACAACAAATTATGCATCTACTAACAAATTACGACATGCTTTTAACAACAAATACAAAGGAACGAGAGACATACCTCTTGAAGAACTCTTATTCTCTTTATTTCTCGCTCTCGTCAATATCAGCAACTCTCACTATTGCTGTGATCGCCAAGTAAATCGCCCACCAAATCTCCCTGTCGCTCACCACTGAATGGTCTTCAACATGAACACACAACAAGCAGAACATCACCACTCAGTAACCTCAGTATTCTTAGAGTGAGAATCTAGGAGGTGTGGGCTTTGTTGAATTTAGTAGAGAAGAGGAGGAAACTACGATCGTATTCACTGATCAAGTAAGTAGGAGAGATTTTGTGCCTATCGTATAGACGAATGTTTGATCGTTTAGAAAATGGTTGTTGGATAAGAGGGAAAGATGATGGGGTTAGTGCACGCAATCATGCGTTGTACATGCTTAAGCTATGCGTTTAAACCCATGCGTCGGAGGTCATGCATTGAAATGAAAATGCGTTAATCTAGTATGCAATGATCATGCGTTTCTATCACAAGTTTTCTTGCCTTTTCGCCAAGTATAACGAAAATACAAGTTTCTCGAGTAATTCGAGATCGAACACAGGGACTTGTCACTCAATAATGCTTGTGAAGCAATGCGTTTGAGGCGATGAATAGAAGTAAAAAAAAGAAGAAGTTTAATGAATTTACACACTATTCCTACTCCTAACTAAACAGATTGAGCAATAGGAGACTTTCGATGAGAATTGGTAGATACACAACAACCGTCAATGCATAGTAATGTTTATTATCTTAAATCGCTCAAGTAATCCCAACTCGTCACACTAACGCATCACACACATCTCGGTGGTCAGCCGCATCACTATATCTCTATAGTGCATGGTTGCATTGAGCATATGATTATGCCTATCTCTAGGAATAATGCATACTTTGCTTTAGTACGTTCCATCTTTTACCTTCTCAGGCAGTTAGACACGACTAATTAACTTATAGACAAGCATTGCAACAACCAGTAGACAAGAGTTGCTTCAGCCTTTCACCAAGCAAAGAGGATTAACTCACTATAGTCGTACAACGCACACCTCTCGGTGGGTTGCTACATGCGTCCTATCTCTAGGCTACACGATTAAGTATGCGATTGCCTTTGATAAATAAACAATGAAGGTAAATGATGATAAAGATAAAGATGATGAAAAAGATGTCATTGAAGTAATCAAGATATGCATTGATTACAAAATATATTAATATCTTAAGCTAAAATGTAATACAATATAGAGGTTAGAGGAGAAATGAAAGACTCTACGTCAAAGCTGCTGGTGGTGCCATGGATGAATGGTGGAGATGTCTCTCTCGAGCTCTATCTCCGGTAAAAGCTCCGGTCGTCACTCGGTCTGGTTTGTGGAGATGAAGAATTCTCACTGAAAATCTCACTCATGCTCTCATTTGTGATCGCAAACCTCTGCCTTGAGACAGAAGTTCGGCTGCTTTGAAATGAAGGTCCAAGGGGCTATTTATAGAGTTTAAATGCTGATAGCTATCATGATTGCGTTATGTCTCACTGCTGCTTTTATCGCGGTATGGGCAATGTCACATCATCTTATCTTGTTGATACACCCAAGGTATGCATCCGAGCTTGATTCAACTGAAGTATCAACGCATTCTACCCATCTTGTGATCGCTCTTCTATTATGGTTGTCACTCCGTGGCCGCAATCTCCAAGTGATCACCGCATTCACTTGATCACCGCAACTTCCATGCGATGGGCGCATTCAATCACCACAACTTCCATGCGATGGACGCATACGATAGCTTGGTTTTCAGCGCATACGTTTTTCTTTGCGGTCGCCTAGCTTCAGCGCATGCGTTTGTCTTTGCGGTCGCCTAGCTTCAGCGCGTGCGTTTGATTGTGATTGCTTATTTCCAACGCATGCGTTTGATTCCTGCGGTTAGTGAGGATTAACGCATAATATTGTGATTAATGAGGATTTAGGTGCTAATCGACGTAAAACTCAATTTTTCAAAAATTTTAAGTATTATCACCGCATTTCTACTTGTTAGCCCTCATGATTCTAAATAAAAGACTTATACTAACTAGCATTTCTGCCAGTTATCAAAGGTGCACGATCGTTTAGGTAATCGGGTTGATCGTATAGACGATCATTTAGGTAATATCGCTCTCGCGCACGATTGCTTAGTAAAAGCTACACGATCGTTTAGGTCGACTGTGCGTGTATACGATTGTTTAGGAAAACTTGAACTATCATGTAGGCTCTCGTTTATTATATGATGAGAAATGTACTAATTTGTGAAGCGATTGTCCAATCTCTTTGTAAAATGAAAACTATTTTCATTTTATCCTTCAATTATGAAAAATTGAATGTAACCTCCCACTTTCATGTACGGTTATGGAGAAAACCACTAAAAATTATCTCATAAGTGTTTCATTATAAATAAATATAATCATATTATATTTAGAACCTATAGTTTTAATATCACATCATATGCAACATATAAACCATAGTCCTTTTCTCCTCTATTAGATATAAATCATATTTATATTATTTTCCTCCAATTAATGTATCTCATACATCATGTAAACTATATCATATATAATCGATCAGTTTAATCATATCATATATAATCAAACTCCCTCTTGTCAGTTTGAACACTTCAAAATGACCCAAAAATTGATTAACAACTTGAATTCATTGAGCTACCAAAGGGATCTTATGGACCTGTAGCTTGAAGCTCTAACAATACATGAATAGTTGACTAAACTCTTTAGCCACGAGATCCACTATTCGTTAATTTATATAACAAATCAACAATATGATAACCCTTCACAGATGCTTATAAGTACAGTTGGGCCAATTTATCGTTTTGCCCTTGTAGTTACATCTAACTCCTTAAGTACCACAGATCCCTATAATGAATAATACAACATAGTTCTACTATGTGTGGACACTTTTCAAGCCATGAGAAGGTATGTGGCACCACATCGTTCAAGCCCCGGAATCAGCCCTTAAGGGAGCAATCTATCTACTTACCCCTGCTTTGGGGAAGTAGTGAATTCCATCTTGTGTTGCTGAGTTCCCAACTGCCAAATCAGACGGATCCTAAAGTGGTAGGTTTGAGTCGGCAATCTGGCCATTCACACCATGCAAATCAAAGGACCACCTTCAAAAGCAGAAGTTCCCAACTCACTCAGGATTAAGGTCATGTTATCTATGGTCATCCTAGTGTAGTGAAGTCTCTGTCATGAATGACGTTATATAAAGAGACTATAACACTTCGTGGTCCGGTCTTATACAAATTCCTTTGTATAGGATGCCCCCATTCGCATGTCTTCACATGAATGATCAGGATCAGACTAGCTATAGCAAGTCACAACACTTGTAACTCTTCTACAAAGCGGGTCGCATCCGTAGTGTCACCAGGATAAGGTTTCCTTCCTATATCCGTATACTACAGACCATTTTGGTTATCACTTAAGGCATGATCCATTTGTATGTCTCCACATACAAGCTTAAGTTACAAAAAAAACCAAGGATCTTAGTTTATTGGTTTGTGGTAAAGCAAATAAAATATCCCATGTTTCATAGATAATAGTGAAGAAAATATCATATATTATTACATCACAAGCGTTTATTCAATATAGTGTTTATAAACTACAAGGCCCAACGAGAGTTTAGGGCATCATCCCCAACATGTGTACCTTTGAAGAGCCATTCTTCAAGAATCCCTCGAATGAAGTCCAGTGCGTCTAAAAACAGCAAGTCTCGAACGCAACGAACGGACCACCAACAACATAAACACAATGATTGTTTGGATGCTCCTCGAACCCAATCGAGTCCAACTCGATTCACAAACAAAAGTAAGGATACTACCACAAGTGTTACCTTGGTATTCTCGATGTGAGAATTCAGGAGTTGTGGGCTCTGTATGATCTTGGCTTGAGGAATAGAGGAGGTAAGCGATCGAGTAAGTGGGAGATATGAAGTTGTCTATCGCATAGACGATGTATTCTATCGTTTAATAAATGCAAGCCTATCACATAGAATTTCCTACTCGATCATGTAGCAATGATCAAAAGGTCAACAATCGTATTGTCAACTCTTAAATGATCGTTTAGTCTCTCAACGGCTATCGCTTAGTACAAACAATTTTCACTTGATTGCCTATTTCTGTGAGTACTTTCATAATGAAGCAACTTCTAAAAAATAGGAAAACAATTTTCCTTTTATCTCATGGTTACAATAAAACTTCCAATAACCTCCCACTCAATCGGTTATTAGAGAAAAAAGAATTAATTATAATATAATTAATATATTATAAATAAATATGATAACAAACTTATCATATTATATTTATAACCTATAGTTTTAATATTTCATCATATGAAATATATAAACCATAGTTCTTTTTCTATTTTATGGTACTTAATATAAATCATATTTATATTAATTCCTCCAATTAATGTATCTCATACATCACACCAATTATATCACATATAGTTGAATTTCCTCTTGTTAATTTGAACATTTCAAATAAACCCAAAAATCTTATTCTCAACTTGAACCCATTGAGCTACCAAGGAGACCTTATGGACCTGTAGCTTGAAGCTCCAACGGTACGTGAATAACTAACTAAACTCTTTAGTCACGAGCTCCACCATCCGTTAACTGCCGGGCACTCCACTAAAGATCGACAGTTGTAATTTTCTCCCTACAGATATATTTATGTGTCCATATAATCAATCAACAATGCGATAACCCTTCACAAATTCCTCGTAAGTATAGATGGGCCAATTTATTATTTTGCCCCTGTAGTTACATCTAACTCCTTAAGTACCACTGATTTCTCTAATGAACAATAAGTCATAATCCAACTATGATTGAGTCATCTCCTCCAAGGAGAGGGTGTAGCCAATATGTTCAAGATCAGAAATCAGCCCTTAACGGAGAAATCTATCTATTTACCCCTGCTTCGGGGAAGAGTGAATTCCATCTTATGTAACTGAGTTCCCAGCTCCCCAATCAGACAAATCCCCAAAAAAGTAGGCTTGTTGAGTTGGCAACCTGGCCACTCTCACCCATACTAATCAAAGGACTGCCCTCATAGGTAGGAGTTTCCAAAACACCCAGGATTAAGGTCATGTCACCTGGTCATTTTAATGAGATGTAAGTCTCAATTATCAACGAAGTTATATAAAGAGGCTAATCATCTCATAGTCCGATCTTATACAAACTCTTTGTATAGGACACCCCTACTCTCATGTCTCCATATGAATAGTTAGAATCAGACCATCTGTAGCAGTTTACAACACTTGTAAACATCTACAAAGCGGGTCGTATCCGTAGTATCACCAGCATAAGGTATCCCTCCTTTATCCTTATACTACAAACCATTTAGGTTATTACTTAAGGCATGATTCACTTGTATGTCTCACATACATGCTTAAGTTTATATGAAATAACCACGAATCTTAGTTTATTGGATATGAGTAAATGAAAATAAAATAACATTTATTTTATTAATAACAATGTTTATAAACTGTTTACAAACTACGAGTCTCTGGGAGAATTAGGACACCAATCCTAATAGTGTTGTCTAGAATGGATTATAGAAAGTGAAGAAACTCTAAATCTAGAGAACCATTGAGTGGAAGCAGATCGTTCCAAACCCTATTGTGAATGAATATAAACATTTACAATCAAACCAAAACAGTAATGCATTAAAGACTAAATTACAGCATGCTTCTTAATTAAAGACAAAGGATCGAGCACAATACCTTTGAAGAACCCTTTTCTTCACGTATTCCCTTGATCAAATTTGAACGCGTAGAATAGCACGAACGCAACGAGCAAACTCAACAAACAACACGAACTAGAAGATCCTCAATCACCACCGAGTATAACTCGATCCTCGATCCTCGAACATAATTGGACACCAGCACTCAATTACCCTGGTATTCTCGTTGTTAGAATCCATGAGGTGTGGGCTCTTTATGAATTTGGGTGGAGGGATGGAGGAACTAGACGATCGAGTATACGACGGAAGAAGAAGAAGTCTATCGTATAGACTTGGTAATCGATCGTGTAGCAAGCGAGTAAGTATCGTATAGAATACTCGACGCCTATTGTTTACTCTCTCTAATATGAAAAATGATCATTTGATGTGCGTGTCGTATGGCATGAATAAATGAAAACAATTTTCAACTTTATCCCACCAGTTGCCACAAACTGCCTTAAACCACCCACTAAGGTGGTTATTGGAGAAAAACGAAAAATCAATTATTTCATAATTAATTTATTATAAATAAATATAATAACTAATTTATTATATTATATTTATAACCTATAATTTTAATATTACATCATATGCAACATATAAACCATAGTTTTTTTTTCTCTTTTATGGCATTTAATATAAATCATATTTATATTAATTCCTCCCATCAAATAATGTATCAAATACATTATATCAATTATATCACATATAATTGAATTAATTGAATTATATCATATATAATCAACTTCCCTCTTGTTAATTTAACCATTTCAAACTAACCCAAAAACTTATTCTCAACATGAATCCGTTGAGCTACCAAGGGGACCTCATGGATCTGTAGCTTGAAGCTCCAATGGTTTGTGAATAACTGACTAAATTCTTTAATCATGATATGCACCATCCATTAACTATCGAGCACTTCACTAAAGACGGACAGCTGCACTCTTTGCACTACAGATATATTTCTATGTCCATCGGATATAACCAATCAACAGTACGACGACCTTTCACAAATCGCTCATAAGTATAGCTAGGCCAATTTACTGTTTTTCCCCAGTAGTTACATCTAACTTCTTAAGTACCACTAATTCCTCTAATGAACAATATATCATAGTTCCACTATGACTAACACCTTCTCGTGCCAAGAAAAGGTGCTGCATCACATTGTTCAACCCCCGAAATCAACCCTTGAGGGAGCAATTTATCTACTTACCCTGACTTCGGGGAAGGAGTGAATTCCATCTTACGTAGCTAAATTCGCAGCTCCCCAATCAGAGGAATCCTCAAAATGGTAGGTTTGAGTGGGCGATTTGGCCACTCGCACCCATGCAAATCAAATGACCGCCCTCATAGGCAAGAATTCACAACTCACTCAGGATTAAGGTCATGTTACGTATGGTCATCCTAGTGAAATGAAAGTCTCTGTCATGAACGGCGTTATATAACGAGAATAAACATTTTGTGGTCTGGTCTTAAACAAACTCCATTGTATAGAGCATCCTCGTTCGTATGTCTAATACACTAATGATTAGGATCAGACCATTTGTAGCACTTTACAACATTTGTAACACCAACAAAGCGAGCCACACACGTAGTGTCACCGAGATAAGATATCCCTCCTTTATTCATATACTATAGACCATTTAGGTTATCACTTAAAGCATGATCCACTTGTATGTCTCCATATACATGCTTAAGTTACAACGATAACCATGGATCTTATTTTTTTGGTTCGTGATTAATGCAACTAAAATATCTCATATTTTATAGATTGAAGTGAATAAAATATCTCATATTATAAATCACAAAGTGTTTGTTCATACAGTTGCTTACAAACTGCAAGACTCTACCAGATTTAGGGCATCAACCCCAATAGAAAGTTATATCAAAGAATTTATCTTAGAAGTTAGAAAATTATAAAGCTTGAAACGTACTTGTGATAATCTGTTATTTCTTTAAAATTGTTGAGAATGTACCAATGTGCGATATGCTTTTCCTCCCTTGATAGTGTCCATAAAGTTGGCCCCCCTAATGGTCATACCCTCTACCCAAAAAATTCAAATTCACCAAATATCTTATGATCGGAACTATTATCATCATTTCGTCCATCTCTATTGAATCTTGCCTCAATCCCACTTATATATTATGAACAAAAGTTCCATGATTCATTAATTACACATGCTTCTGCTATAGACCCTTCAGGACGTGCTTTGTTCCATACAAATTGTTTTAATGTTCATAAAATTCTTTCAATAGGATAGATCGAACTGTAACTAATTGGACCCACCACTTTGGTTTCATATGGTAGATGAACAATAAGGTGTACCATTACATCGAAGAAGACATGTGGGAATATTTTCTCCAATTTACAAAGTATGACTATGATGTTTGCTTGTAGTCGGTTCAAATCACTTACACATACTGTTTTACACATAAGTCGCGGAACAAAGCTCACAATTCAACAATAGTAATGGCCACGTTCTTCGGTAGGTATGCTCGAATACTAATAGGAAGAAGTTTTTGAAGCAAAACATGGCAATCGTGTGTTTTTATCCCCCCATATTTTTTCATCTTCATCGTTCACATATCGTGATATATTAGGAATGAATCCATCAGGAAATTTCACTGATTTCAAAAACTTACAAAATGCAATATGGTCATTATTAGTTAATATGTAAGCTGCATGTGGCTTTACAAATTTGTTATTGACCTATATCAAGTGTAAATTCTTTCTTATTTTCAAATCTTGTAGGTCTAACTGAGCATTTTTTTGTATCATTCGTTTTTCCTTCAATATTTAACAATGTGCCTACCAAGTTTTCACATATATTTTCTTCAATATGCATTACATCCAAGTTATTTCATAACAATAGTTTGAATAAAGATGGAAGTTGGAAAAAAATACTTTTCTTAGTCTAGTTTAGAATTTTTTTTCTTTTTTATCTTGCTTCGATGGATGTTTGCTAACCACAAGAAAATTCAACATATTTATTTGTTTTAAGATCTCTTCTCCATTTGTTACCACTGGAAGAGGTCGATGTCCCATGAATGATATTTTTCCTCTTAACTTGAAAGACAAATCTTCTTTGCATATGGGACATGCTTGATAACCTTTTATACTCCACCCAAATAAGTCAGCTTACGCAGGGAAGTCATTAATAGTCCACAATAAGGTCGTGTATAGTTGGAAAAACTCATTGGTAACACAATCATAAGTTCATACACCAATAGTCCATAATTCTTTCAAATCTTCAATAAACAGCTGCAAGTAAACATTAATTTCTTTTCCAGGAGATTTTGGACCAGGTATGAACAAAGACATGAAGAATTTGTCTTCTTCATGCATTTCCAAGGTGGCAAATTATAAGGGAATATCACCACTTGCCACATACTATACGAAGTCCTCATATTCCCAAACGGATTAAACCCATCTGAAGCTAATCTTAAACGGACATTTTGGGGATCTAAAGCGAAATAAGGAAATTCATGATCAAAATGTTTCCACCCATCTGCATCAGCTGGATATCATAACACATCCTCTGTTTCAACTCGCTTATCTTTATGTCATCTCATATCAGAAGTGCCTTCTTTCGATGCAAACAATCGCTTTAATCTCGGTATTAATGGGAAATGGCGTAATACCTTATGTGGGATATTTTACCTTTGCCATCACTAACTTTGTACCGAGACTCACCACAAACAGGTGTTGCAAATCAGAATATTCTTTCCAATACAATATACAATCGTATTTGCACGCATGAATAGACTCATAACCTAGGCCCAAGTCACACAATCTTCGCTTAGCTTTATAAAAAGAAGCAGATATAGCGGTGGCGACTGGAAATGTTGCTTTTAAGAATTCTAGCAACATGTCAAACCTTTGGTTACTCTAGCTGTTGAGAACTTTGATATGCACCAACTTCACTAAAAAATTCAAGGACGAAAATTGCAAACAACCAAGGTATAGTTCATTACGTGCTTCGGTCATTAAATCCTCAAATAAGTTTGTGGTATCTCTTTCTTAACCACTAAAGGACATTTCTTTCTTGATCCCTTCTTCTTTTGTGTCTTCATTTTCAATTGGAACTTGTAGATCATTTATAAGATTCAAAATTTCATTTTCTTCAACAACATTACACTCTATAGTATTTGCTTCAACATTGTGTATTGAATAAGTTGTATGACTTTCAAAACCTTTAGATAAGTTGATTGGCTCTCCATAATATACTAATTCAAAGTATGAAATATATATTCCATATGTTAATAGATGTCGCTCCACAACATCTAATATTTCCCACATTGAATTCATACAATTCCTGCATGGACATCTTATTCATTCAGAATCATTAAAATGAAACTTCACCACATCTAAAATCTGAGATATTTCTTCTCTATACTCTATGAATAACTTATTTCTAAGTTTGATCCTGTTGGATTCAAGAAGCAAGCAACGGAAGCAAACAGGAGCGTTCAACATTCTAATTCATTAATTTTGGTTTCAAACTAAGCATGCTCATTAAACTAAAACCAGAGTTTCAATACTAACCTTTGAAGTACTTTTGATTCATGATCTTCAGCTGCAATCTCCTTCTTTTTTGGATGTGAACCACCACAAAGTCTTCCCTACTATTCTCTCGGTGCCTTAGATTGAATTGTGAGACTCAAAATAAGCTTGAATCGAAGGAAATTGGAAAGGAGGTTACTAGTTTTTTCAAAGTATGAAGAACACTTCTTCAGCCACAAATCTCAGCATTCAGCAATGGTTTTTCTACTTATTCAACTCAAAATTCCAGCTTTATATTGCATGACTTTCATGCAACTAACAGCCTTGCATGAATCACAGCTCATGCTTGATTAATTGAGTTGAAGAAATGGTGGTTTAGTGACTAAGGTGCTTGCACCTAAAGTGGGAAAGTCCCACTTTTTCCATTTCCAATTTTCTTCTTTTATTTTGATTTCCAAAACCAAAAAATCATATTAATTAAAAAACTGAAATTAATTTTGAAAATTAATTATTAATTTTCTAATAAAATAAATAAAGTAATTAAACAATTTAATTAATTTTTATTAATTTAATATCAAATATTAAATTAATTCGTCACCAAATCCGCTATCATGAATCTTTATGCATGAATTTAATATTTAAATCATATTTAAATATTAATTGATTCTCCAATTCCGTTTAATTCCAAAATTAAACATGTAATTATATCACATATAATTACTAATTCTCTTTAATTCTAATTTGAACGTTTCAAATCAACTTATCACGTTACTCTAAGGCTAATTTGTTTATCAGCTAGTAGGGAGATCTAGTGGATTTACAGATCATGGGATCCAACGATCCGAGATTTATTGGCTAAACTCTTTATACCAAATTAACCCCCATTCGTTAACTACTGGGTCACTTCACTAAAGCCCGTAGTTGCACTCCCCTCACTGTAGATATATTGTGTCCATTTGATATAACCATGGATAGTAAGTTAACTCTTCATAGGTTGTTCGTAATAATGGTTGGGTCAAAATGCTGTTTTACCCCCGAGATTATCTCTTGTTCCTTAAGTTCCACTAATCCTCTAATGAACAATTGGTTTTTGATCTGATTATCAAACTAAGTTCTTCTTAGGCCAATGCGAGGGTGGGGCCCCTTGTTCAATACCCGGAGCCAACACTTAAGGGAACAACCTCTCTACTAACCCTGAAAGTGGGTAGGAGTGAATTCCATTTTGCATCTTATGTCCCCAGCTATCTACCCAATCTTACTCCTAAAATGGAGGCTTATTGAGCTGGCACTGTTGCTCCAACCCTCACCTATGCAAATCTAAGGAGAATCCCAAATAAATAGGAGTTCATAGTTAGCTAAGGATTAAGGTCAAGTTACCTAGGTCATCGTTTTGAAATTGTCAGTCTTAAACAGTAAACAATGTTATAAAGTAAGAGTGACTTATTTCGTGGTCCAATCTTGTGTAAACTCATTGCACAAGACGCCCCCACTCCTCATGTCATCACATGTACGAATTAGGATCACTTCGTCTATAA
This sequence comes from Benincasa hispida, assembly GCF_009727055.1. Lineage (NCBI taxonomy): Eukaryota > Viridiplantae > Streptophyta > Magnoliopsida > Cucurbitales > Cucurbitaceae > Benincasa > Benincasa hispida. The sequence goes on along the minus strand of NC_052356.1, from coordinate 64,371,603 downwards.
CACTTTACAACTCTTTGTAACAACAATAGAGTGGGCCGCATCTGATAGTGTTACCTGAATAAAGCACCCAACCTTATTCATATACTATAGATCATTTTGACTATTTTCTTGAACTTGATCCACTTTTATGTCTCCACATAAAGTTCAAGTGCTCACATAGTAGTCATGGATCTTTTTTAGTTTATTGAATTTATTTAAAATGTGTAGTTCCTGCGTTGATAAGCAACACACTCATCAAGGATAAATCTTTTTTTAAGTATCCTTTTAATATTTTTCTTTCATGAATCTATCTTACTTTTTGCATAATCACTACTCTTTAGAATTGCCAACTCTTTCTTTCATACTTTTTATCCTCTTGATATTTATCACTGGTCATAGTGAAGATTGCGATGGAGTAATGCGATAACTTCAAAACACGCGATCGGTTCGATCAGCCCATCGCGATCAGAGAGTCAACCCACCACAAGAAAAGATACAATAAAAAATGATGCGGGCGACAAAGCATATTTGGGGGTTGTATCTTTCCTTGCCTCTTCTTATTCAATTTTACACTTCTCGCGTTTCAATTTAATATTGCTAAATTCTACTATAGCATATTCTTTAGTTTGACTCAATCTGAAATTTTTTATTACTTTATTTAGTCGCCGCATTCTTCCCTGTACCAATTATGACTTCAATGATGAAATTCATGCCTTTATTTCTGACCGCATGTACTAGAGTCAAATTAATTTCAGGACAAATCAATTCATGAAACATTTCTAAAATTTAATGGTCTACCAGTCTTCCTTCAAAACTATTTTTATGAAATTTCCTAAGTATATCGCATGAGTTATTTCGTCTCTCAGCAATGAGGACATTGCTGTATGTTAAATTTGGGGGTGCGGGTATTGTTATTTTCAACCTTGTTACTTCTAGAAATTCAATCTAAAAAAAAATATTCACGTTGAGATTGGATCCTACTCGTAGTTGGATGTCCACATGACACCTGTGGGGGCAAGCCAAAACAAAGGTGGGAATCATGATCAACACATAAATCAAGTGATCGAAACTCCGCTGCCAAATAAAAAGATGGGCATGAGTTTTGACTGAGAAAGGGCACCTTGCTCATAGTTGGATGCCCGCATAACACCTATGGAGGCAAGCCAAAATGAAGGTTGGGCACTCGGATCAGCGAAGATCACAAAACGAATATCTAAATCGTGCAAGGGTCAAAATCACTTGAACACCTCAGTTGGATAAAGTTTGAAATAAATCATGCAATGTCTTGGAAACGAGTAAAGTTTTTTTGAAGGTTAAGCTTGCGGTCCCTAGAAATTAGAAATATTTTAGGAAGAGATCAGGATAGAAATTAAGAAGGCATTAGTTCATGAAATTTGAGTAAGGAACCTCGAGAAGTCTAGGTAGGGTAAAGGCGGTTGAATTTGTAAAGAAAATCCTTAGTTTATGCTTGAGGACAAGCATTGTTTTAAATTTGGGGGTGTGATAACTGGTAAAAAATACAAGTTATTACACCTCAAATAAGTAAAAAAAAATAAGAGAATGCAACGGTAAAATAAGAAATATCATGTCCGAAAGGGCTAAACTTAAAGGAATTGTGTTCGCAAGCCCTCATCGCATAAAAGCACTTAATTTACCTATTTTGTACAAGTACAATGCGATGGCGCATATGAAATTGCGATCAAAAGGCTCAATGCATCAGTGCGCTTGAAGATTGCGATCGCAGGTCATACGATCGTCAAAAGTTTCTTAAAAAGGTGGTCGTATAAAGACCTCGCATTAAGGCGACAACATAATAAATCATGATGGGATGGAAAACTGATAACAATCGATTCTGAATTTATTTGACAAGCCGTTAAAAGCCATACTGTAGCAAGTACACTCAACTTTCGTTGACTATTAAACAACGCAACAAAATAGAGGAATTGATGCCGCCCATCATTGTAATCATTAGCAAGAAAAACTACTTCACCTTGAGATCTATAAATACCGAAGGTTATCAAAGAAGAAAGAAGTCATTTTTTTTAGAGAGTTAGTTAGTTTGTTCATGCACATACTCATACATATACATAACAAACGAAGAAGAGCAAGGAGACGAGAACATACCAAGAGAATCGCTCCCGGATAGATCGAGAGATTATCGGAAAGCAACACAAAGAAGAGATGGCTAACTCTTGCGAGAGCAAGAATACACAACTAGAAAAGAGTTAGAGTGACAAAGAGCAGTGTAAAAGGCCATGGGAAGCAAGATATTGCTTACCGGGCTTCTTATCTCTCAAATCCATTTGTTATTTTGTATTCAGTACTTTATTTGCAGAAAATGAAAACCTCATTTCTATCTATATTAAATCTCTCCATACTACGCATGAGTAGCTAAATTTCTGAATGGGTTGAGAAGTACTTAGCTAGCATGACTTAAGATTTACATTTTATGTGATCATATTGTCTTATGTATGCATCATTCACCCTTTGGATATACTTAAGAGAGTAGTCTAAAGATAGAATCTAGACTTCAAAGAGCCATATTAGAATCTAGGCTTGAGAGAGTCAGATTAGAATCGCATAAGCAAGAAGTAGAAACTTAGACATAAGTTCTATGTCCATTTACACAACGCATGCGCCCTAGAAATAAGAATGATGGTATGCGATTACCTCCTTTTATGTGTGCATCATTCATCATCGCATAGGTAAGAGTAGTGACTTAGAAATAAGTCCTATGGATTGTTTGGCATATACATCGCATGCGTCCTACAAATAGGAATTATGGCATTCTACATTGAGAAATGTAGTACTGATATTTGTGTGTAGTATGATTGCATAACTTGTGCACAATCTTAGGAAAGTTTCAACCCCTTCATCACATACTCATCATAACTCTACGCTTTCATCACTCCTCGTTCAACTCAATCGCATAAGAAAAATCTAAATCAAAACACTATCCACTTCATTTGTTTTTACCGCCGTAATAAAATCAAAGTGTTTGTCGCATATCTACTTAGTAGTCCCTGTGTTTGACCCTGGAATTATCAATAAACCTAAGAAGTAATAATGGGCAGAAATACAAGTTATTAGAGTGCTAAGTTCTTAAACAATGCTAGCTTGCATTGATAAAATATGTTAGATTACGTCCAAAAAGCTTTAAGTTCATAACATTGCGGTCGAATGCGTTCATCGCATATAAACAGTTAATTTTTGTATTTTTATGCAGAATATGCGTTGACGCAAGGCGAAAAGCACGTCGCAAGAAATCAACGGTCAAGCGTAACATTACCGCAAGGCTTTGCGGTAATTTGTGTTCACAAACATCTGCTCAAAAAGGATTGCCGCATAGAGTCGGCGCAACTTGGTGGGCACATTTGGGTGAAAGGCATAATTAATCACGATGGGATAGAAAGCTAATGACGATCTAATACGAATTAAGTTGACAAGCCGCTAACGATAACAAGTACACTTAGCTTTTCGGTGACAAATATTCGGCGCATTAGTCAGACAATTAAGGTCATCCCATCTGTGCAATCATAAGAGAGAAGCTGCCCTTCACCCCGAAGCTCTATAAATACCAGAGGCATCCTTCAGAAAAGGGGTTCACGAGTTCAAAATTCAGCAAGTCTTTGTTCATAGCTTTAGCCGTGTTCATAGTTTTCTTTTATTTTTAAGGCGGAGTGAGAGAAGAGTAGAGACGCTAGAAGATAGCTCAGGGCAACTCGAGACAGAACCCAGAGGCAAAGAAAGTAGAGAGCGGGTCGACTCTCGCGAGAGCGAGACTATCTTTTGAACAAGAATAGAAAACACAGTGTAAAAGTCTGGGAAGCAAGAGATTGCTACCAGGCTCTTTATTCTCTTCTTGCATTGTTATTTTGTATTTCAACTTTACATTTATACAATGGAAGTTCTTATTCTACATATGTTCAATCTCTTAGCACGCATGAGTAGCTAAACTTATCGAATGAGCTGAGAAGAACTAAGCTAACATGACCTAGGATCTTCATCGCATGCGATTATCTTGTTTTATGCTGTGCCCAACACCCCTTTAGAGCTACTTGAGAGAGAGTCTAAAGAAAGAACCTGGGACTTAGAGACCTAGGTTAGAATCTAGATTCGAGAGAACAATATTAGATCTGCATAAACAAGAGATAGGGACTTAGAGATAAGCTCTGTTTGTCAACCTGCATCGCATGCACCTTAGAAATAGGTATGATATTATGTGGTCGCCTTATTTGTGTGTGTGTCATTTTGTCATCGCATAAATAAGAATAGAGGCTTATGTGTAGGTTCTATAGACTTATCGCATATATCACATGCGTTCTAGCATTAGAAGCCATAGCATTCGCATCAAGAGATGGTTTACTATTGTATGTGTGTTGCATGATCGCATAGCATGAACGCATCCTAGGAAGTGATAACCAAAACTCTTCTCAACCCGTTCACCGTATACTCATCGTATCTTCCATTTTATTAACTCTTTTCGAAACTCTGCCACATTTGTTTATTTTTATTACTGCAACAACAATCCAAACAACTACTTGATTTATTTGGTTACCGCAAAGGCTTCTGAAAAAATTACCACCGCATATTGTTTTCCCAAGTCCATGAGTTCGACCCTGGACTTACCAGGAAACTCAGTGGGGTTTACAGTTGAATTCCATTCAGTTGAGTACTCAATGCATAACTCCACCTCATAAAATAACGCATCAAGTTTTTGGTACTGTTGTCGGGGATTTCGGCAAATCAGTGTGCTAACGGTGATTTTTCTGATTTCTTTGCAACTCTCAATCTCGTGAGAATTACGACCCGAAGATTGAGAGAACATTTCGACACAGACTGAGAGACAACCGTCAACAATAAGAGAGAACACCAAGAATGACGGAACAACCGCAAGCAAGGGCTGCAAACGCGAACAATATAATGGCCAACCCCATCCTTCTGGTGAATGACCACAATAGACCCATTCGGCACTATGCGTCGCCCAACCTCTACGATTTCTCTCCAAGAATCATGAGGCTTGCTGGACAATTTGGAGGGAGGCGTGGTGAAGACCCGCACGCCCACCTCTGGAGCTTCATAGAAATCTGCAATACTTTTGTGTTCCCGAATATCTCTACCAAGGAAGTTCGACTCACTCTGTTCCCATTTTTCTTATGCGATCAAGCAAGAAAATGGGCATATTCTCTCGAACCGGGGGAGATAACCTCGTGGGAATAAGTTGTCAAAAAGTTTATGACGAATCCCTTAGCGATGC